>NW_027195145.1:0-95000 GCF_038502225.1 Cherax quadricarinatus | reverse complement strand
GGGAGGAAGAAATCTTAAAGATTTGCTGAGCTCTTAGTGCTAAGTTCCTTCAGCGTTCCTGAAGTATTTATCAGTCATAGAGTTGTCAGGCAGTGGAATAGCCTAGAAGGTGACGTACATAGTTTCAAGGCGAGGTTTGATAAAGCTCATGGAGCAGGGAGAGAGAGGACCTAGTAGCAAACCGTGAAGAGGCGGGGCCAGGAGCTATGATTCGACCCCTGCAACCACAAATAGGTGAGTACAAATAGGTGAGTGCACACACACAAACACAAACACAGTTGGTGGAGAGCACCTAGAGAAGAATGAGCTGATCAACAACGACCAGCACGGATTAAGGGACGGGAAATCCTGTGTCACAGACGTACTGGAGTTCTATGGCAAGGTGACAGCAATAAGTCAAGAGAAAGAGGGATGCGTAGATTGCATTTTCTTGGACTGTAAGAAGGCTTTTGACACAGTTCCACACATGAGATTGCTGCAAAGCTGTAGGACCAAGCAGATATAACAGGGACGACGCTGCAATGGATCAGAGAATACCTGACAGGGAGGCATCAGCGAGTATGGTATGTTACAAGGTGCCAGAGTGGGTGCCTGTGACTAGCAAGTTCCACAGGAGTTAGTCCTAGGGCTAGTGCTGTTTCTGGTATATGTCAATGACATGATGGAAAGAATAGACTCAGAAGTGTCTCTGCAGACGACAAGTTAATGAGGAGGATTTAATCGGAGGAGGAGGAGACAGTTCTACAGGCTACAGGCCTGGTCCAGCAAATGGCACCTGGAGTTCAACTCCCCCAAGTGCAAAGTCATGAAGATCGGGGAATTGTAAAGAAGACGGACCATTTACAAAGTCACACTGAGTGTGACTTTGTAAATGGTCCAAGTCGGACCGAAACGTCGTCGTAAGCTCCTCTCTTCTATGTGCGGGTTATTTGTGTATCGTTCCAGTCACGGTATTGTGCCTTTTTTTGTTATTTAAAGAAGATGGAATACAGATTACAGCCTAGGCGGCCAAAGACTACAGATCTCACTCAAGGAAAGGATCTTTGGGGTGAGTATAACGCCAAACACATCTCCTGAGGCGCACGTCACCCAAATAACTGCTGTGGTATACGAGCGACTAGAAAACCAAAGAATAGCATTCTGACATCTCATTAACTAGTCGTTCAGGATTTGGTAAGCCATGTACATAAGACCCATATTGGAGTATGCAGCACCAATTTGAAACCCACACCTGGCCAAGTTCGTCAAGAAATTAGAGAAAGTGCAAAGATTTGCAACGAGACTAGTCCCAGAGCTAACAGGAATGTTAAGAAATACTTCTTAACATCCCTGTGACTCATCTGAGTCACATTCCTGTGACTCATCTGAGCCTCAGGAATGTGACTCAGATGAGTCACAGGGATGTTAAGAAGTATTTCTTTTCTCATAGAGTTGTCAGGAAGTGGAATAGCCTGGAAAGGGAGGTGGTGGATGCAGGATCTATATATAGTTTTAAGAAGAGGTATGATAAAGTTCAAGGAGCAAGAAGGGAGTGAACTAGTAGCGAGCAGTGAAGGGGTGGGGCTAGGAGCTATGACTCGATCCCTGCAAATGCAATTAGATGAGTACACAAACACACAAGGAAGAATGGTTAGAAGAGCAATGCAAAAGGATGAAATAAGAGTGGGAGAGCAAACTAGGAGAGGTTTCTGCTAAAATGGAGAAAAGGATGGAGACAAAGCTTTCTGTGAAGTTGGAAAAGAGGTTGGAGGAGGAGAAGAATTGGGAGTCACAAGACGAAGCTGCAGTAGCCAGGATAAGGGGCCTAGAATATGAGATAAATAGGCTGAAGCGAGTTATAGGGGTATTGACCAGAGGATACACAGCATCTGAAGCTGGTACACACCTACTGAATGAGGGGCCTATCGGTAAGGAGGGAGACATAACTTTTGCTAAGGCTCTATCAGCCCACCAAGCAGGGGATGGTGGTGGGGGCCGGGGGTGATGGTGCATACGGGGATAGGTCATAAGCAGAGGCACAACCATGCCACGCAGAGCTACAGGAAAAAATAAGGGAGAAAATAAACATGTATAAATGGGAGCCAGAGATACAAAGGGAAAGGCAATGGGAGGAGAAGAGGTCAAAGTCAGTGTTTATTCATGGGCTTCTAAAGAGTGAGGGAAGGACACACAATGAAACATGGCAGAAAGAAAGACAGGAGATTGAGAACATCATCAGAGACATAGGGTAAGAGGACATGTCTGAGATTGCAAATTTTCAGGGGTATTTGAAGGAGAGAAAACAGCCGATCAAGCTGATTTTCAGAGCAGAAACAGTGCAGAACAGGATCCTACAAGAGAAACCAAGATTGCAGGAATCGTCAGCATGCAAGAGGGAGTTCCTAGACCGAGACAGAACAATAACAGAATGACATCAGCTGAGGGAGAGGACACAAAAGAGAAAGGGGCTAAGGATGGAGAGACAAGGACAAAAGCAGGAGAGGACAAATAGAGCAGAGCAGAGCAACAAGAGGAAGCATACACAGAGCCATCCCCAGAACCCCACAACCAAACACTATCCCAACAGAGACAACAACCAACAATCACAGGCCCCACCCCACACTACACTGTAGAACCTCACAGCACACTGCCAGGCACTCATCCCCACAGACCCCCCAAAACACAGTGTAGGAGAGGGAACTGAAGGTATGGTACACCAACGCTAATGGAATAACGAATAAATGGAAGGAGTGGCACGAGAGAGTCAAAGAGACATCAGAGCTCTCACAGAAACCAAGCTCACAGGAATGATAACAGATGCCATCTTTCCAGCAGGATATCAGATCCTGAGGAAAGACAGAGGGAACAGAGGGGGTGGGGGACTGGCACTGTTGATTAGAAACTGATGGGATTTTGATGAGTTGGAGAGGGGAGACAGAGGAGAAGCAAGAGATTACATAATAGGAACACTTCAGTCTGTGGGCCTCAAGGTTATGCATAACCCACCACAGAACAGCAGGAGGTCAGAGCAAGAGTATGATGAGAGCAATAGAGCGATGGTTGACACACTGGCTGAGGTGGCCAGAAGGGCTCATGCAAAGCTACTGATCATGGGTGACTTCAACCACAAGGAAATCGATTGGAAGAATTTGGAGTCACATGTGGGCCAAGAAACGTGGAGGGTTAAGATGACGGAGGTGATACTGGAAAACCTCATGTACCAACACGTAAGGAAAACTTTCAGAGAGAGAGGAGAGGATGAACCAGCGAGACTGAACCTAGTATTCACCTTGAGTAGTGCAGATATTGAGGACATCCCATGTGAGAGATTCCTTGGGGTCATTGATAATGTGGTTCTGAGTTTCGAAGGGGAAGCAGGAAGGGCCATAGGGATGAAGCCAAACTACAAGAAAGGGGGCTACGCAGGCATGAAGAACTTTCTAAACAGGGTGCATTGGGACAGAGAACTGGCAGGGAAATCAGTAAAGGAGATGATGGAATATGTGACAACAATACGCAAGGTTTGTATCCAAGGGTAACATAAATAACGAAAAGCCATGATGAGCCCGTGGATCGCCCAAAGGTGCAGGGAGGCCAAAACCAACTGTGCTAGGGAATGGAAGAAGTACAGAAGGCAAAGGACCCATGAGAATAAGGAGGGCAGTCGTAAAGCCAGAAATGAATATGCTCAGGTAGGAAGGGAGGTCCAAAGACAATACGAGAATGACATAGCAACAAAAGCCAAATCTGACCCAAAACTGTTGTTCAGCCAAATTAGGAGGAAAACAACAGTGAAGGACTAGGTAATCAGGCTAAGGAAAGAGGGAGTGGAAGTGACAAAAAAATGACCGTGAAGTATGTGAGGAGCACAACATGACATTCAAAGAAGTGTTCACAAAGGAGACAAAAGGGACTCCAGAAAGGCAGAGAGGTGGGGTACACCATCAAATGTTGGACACAATACATGAAGAGGCTGCTAAGTGAGCTAGATGCCTCAAAGGCAATGAGGCCGGAAAACATCTCTCCATGGGTCCTGAGAGAGGGAGCAGAGGCGCTTTGTGTACCACTAACAACTATCTTCAACACTATCGAAACAGGGCAACTACCAGAAGTATGGAAGACAGCAAATGTAGTCCCAGTTTTTATAAAAGAAGACAGACACAAAGCATTAAACTACAGACCAGTGTCACAATATCGGAAGGAATGAGCTTATCAAAGACAGCCAGCACGGTTTCAGAGACGGGAAATCCTGCGTCACAAACCTACTGGAGTTCCATGACAGGGTGACGGCAGTAAGACAAGAGAGAGAGAGGGGTGGGTAGACTGCATTTTCTTTGACTGTAAGAAGGCGTTTGATGCAGTTGCACACAAGAGATTAGTGCAAACGCTGGAGAATTAGGCAGAGGTAACAGGCAAGGCATTACAGTGGATCAGGGATTGCCTGTCAGGAAGACAACAGCTAGTCATGGTAGGTGGCGAGGTGTCAGTGTGGGCGCCTCTAATGTGCAGGGTGTCACAGGGATCAATCCTTGGACTGGTGCTGTGGTTTTTGTGAACGACATGACGGAAGGAATAGATTCCGAAGTGTCCCTGTTTGCAGATGACGTGTAGTTGAAGAGAAGAATTCAGTCGGACGAGGACCTGGCAGAACTACAGAGGGATCTGGACAGGCTGCAGACCTGGTCCAGCAACTGGAGTTCAACTTCACCAAATGCAAAGTCATGAAAATTAGGGAAGGGCAAAGAAGACCACAGACGGAGTACAATTCTTTACCTCACTAGAGGAAAAGGATCTTGGGGTGAGTATAACACCAAGCACATCTCCTGAGGCGCACATGAACCGCTGCAGCATACGGGCGCCTGGCAAACCTAAGAACAACATTCCAATATCTATATAAATAGTCATTCAGGAACCTGTGAACAGTATACGTTAGGCCCATATTGGAGTACGCAGTGCCACTTTGGAACCCTCACCTTGCCAAGCATGTGAGGAAATTAGAGAAAGTGCAAAGGTTTGCAACAGGACTAGTCCTACGAAGAGAGGTTAAGGGAAATCAACCTGACGACACTGGAAGACAAGAGAGATAGGGGGGATTTGATAATGCCATATAAAATACTGAGAGGTATAGACAAGGTGGATAGACAGGATGTTCCAGAGATGGGACACAGCAACGAGGAGTCACAGTTGGAAGTTGAAGACTCAGATGAACCACAGGGATGTTAGGAAGTATTTCTTCAGTCACAGAGTTGTCAGGAAGTGGAATAGTCTGGGAAGTGATGTAGTGGCGGCAGGATCCATACATAGCTTTAAGAAGAGGTATGATAAAGCTCCTGGAGCGAGAATAGTGATCTAGTAGAGGCCAGTGAAGACGTGGGGCCAGGAGCTGTGACTCTACCCCTGCAACCACAACTAGGTGAGAACTAGGGGAGTATACAATGATGATATATCTCTCTAAATTTAAACTGGAGTGGTACTAACAGGTCAGGTGATAATGAGTCAGTTTACTGCTGATCTCAGCACCGATGACAACTTTTACTGCTGATCTCAGCACCGATGACAACTTTTACTGCTGATCTCAGCAGCGATGACAACTTTTACTGCTGATCTCAGCACCGATGACAACTTTTACTGCTGATCTCAGCACCGATGACAACTTTTACTGCTGATCTCAGCACCGATGACAACTTTTACTGCTGATCTCAGCAGCGATGACAACTTTTACTGCTGATCTCAGCACTGATGACAACTTTTACTGCTGATCTCAGCAGCGATGACAACTTTTACTGCTGATCTCAGCACCGATGACAACTTTTACTGCTGATCTCAGCACCGATGACAACTTTTACTGCTGATCTCAGCACCGATGACAACTTTTACTGCTGATCTCAGCAGCGATGACAACTTTTACTGCTGATCTCAGCACTGATGACAACTTTTACTGCTGATCTCAGCACCGATGACAACTTTTACTGCTGATCTCAGCAGCGATGACAACTTTTACTGCTGATCTCAGCAGCGATGACAACTTTTACTGCTGATCTCAGCACCGATGACAACTTTTACTGCTGATCTCAGCACCGATGACAACTTTTACTGCTGATCTCAGCACCGATGGCAACTTTTACTGCTGATCTCAGCAGCGATGACAACTTTTACTGCTGATCTCAGCACCGATGACAACTTTTACTGCTGATCTCAGCACCGATGACAACTTTTACTGCTGATCTCAGCACCGATGACAACTTTTACTGCTGATCTCAGCACCGATGACAACTTTTACTGCTGATCTCAGCAGCGATGGCAACTTTTAGTGCTGATCTCAGCAGCGATGGCAACTTTTACTGCTGATCTCAGCACCGATGACAACTTTTACTGCTGATCTCAGCAGCGATGACAACTTTTACTGCTGATCTCAGCACCGATGACAACTTTTACTGCTGATCTCAGCACCGATGACAACTTTTACTGCTGATCTCAGCACCGATGACAACTTTTACTGCTGATCTCAGCACCGATGACAACTTTTACTGCTGATCTCAGCACCGATGACAACTTTTACTGCTGATCTCAGCACCGATGACAACTTTTACTGCTGATCTCAGCACCGATGACAACTTTTACTGCTGATCTCAGCACCGATGACAACTTTTACTGCTGATCTCAGCACCGATGGCAACTTTTACTGCTGATCTCAGCAGCGATGACAACTTTTACTGCTGATGTCAGCAGCGATGACAACTTTTACTGCTGATCTCAGCAGCGATGACAACTTTTACTGCTGATCTCAGCACCGATGACAACTTTTACTGCTGATCTCAGCACCGATGACAACTTTTACTGCTGATCTCAGCACCGATGACAACTTTTACTGCTGATCTCAGCACCGATGCCAACTTTTACTGCTGATCTCAGCACCGATGACAACTTTTACTGCTGATCTCAGCACCGATGTCAACTTTTACTGCTGATCTCAGCACCGATGACAACTTTTACTGCTGATCTCAGCACCGATGACAACTTTTACTGCTGATCTCAGCACCGATGACAACTTTTACTGCTGATCTCAGCACCGATGACAACTTTTACTGCTGATCTCAGCACCGATGGCAACTTTTACTGCTGATCTCAGCAGCGATGACAACTTTTACTGCTGATCTCAGCACCGATGACAACTTTTACTGCTGATCTCAGCAGCGATGACAACTTTTACTGCTGATCTCAGCACCGATGACAACTTTTACTGCTGATCTCAGCACCGATGACAACTTTTACTGCTGATCTCAGCACCGATGACAACTTTTACTGCTGATCTCAGCAGCGATCGCAACTTTTACTGCTGATCTCAGCAGCGATGACAACTTTTACTGCTGATCTCAGCACCGATGACAACTTTTACTGCTGATCTCAGCAGCGATGACAACTTTTACTGCTGATCTCAGCACCGATGGCAACTTTTACTGCTGATCTCAGCACCGATGACAACTTTTACTGCTGATCTCAGCACCGATGACAACTTTTACTGCTGATCTCAGCACCGATGACAACTTTTACTGCTGATCTCAGCACCGATGACAACTTTTACTGCTGATCTTAGCACCGATGACAACTTTTACTGCTGATCTCAGCACCGATGACAACTTTTACTGCTGATCTCAGCACCGATGACAACTTTTACTGCTGATCTCAGCACCGATGACAACTTTTACTGCTGATCTCAGCACCGATGACAACTTTTACTGCTGATCTCAGCAGCGATGACAACTTTTACTGCTGATCTCAGCACCGATGAGAACTTTTACTGCTGATCTCAGCACCGATGACAACTTTTACTGCTGATCTCAGCACCGATGACAACTTTTACTGCTGATCTCAGCAGCGATGACAACTTTTACTGCTGATCTCAGCAGCGATGACAACTTTTACTGCTGATCTCAGCACCGATGACAACTTTTACTGCTGATCTCAGCACCGATGACAACTTTTACTGCTGATCTCAGCACCGATGACAACTTTTACTGCTGATCTCAGCACCGATGACAACTTTTACTGCTGATCTCAGCACCGATGACAACTTTTACTGCTGATCTCAGCACCGATGACAACTTTTACTGCTGATCTCAGCAGCGATGACAACTTTTACTGCTGATCTCAGCAGCGATGACAACTTTTACTACTGATCTCAGCACCGATGACAACTTTTACTGCTGATCTCAGCAGCGATGACAACTTTTTGCATGACACTGATACCGATTCTTTTCTTAAATGTTTTATTTTTAAAACTATAATGACTCTGCTCAGTATATACGGGAATAATTAATGCACAATGAATATTAAATAACCGAGAGAAGTTAAATTTTAAATAACTTAATTTCTAGGAGATGAAATTAATTAATATTACTTAGTTATAGCCTCTCCCGTCAGACTTCAAAATTGAAAGAAAAAAAATATTTCTATCTCACAATTAGAATAAGAAATCAATTACGAAAATAAAAGATTGAATAATTTCCAATTATGTTAAACATGAAATTGATAATTTAAATATTTGCAAGACTGAAAAAAATATTATTGTGATAACTGTAAATTTATAATCTAAAATAATAAGTCAGAAATTGAAAGGCTTTTAAGCTTTCAGTACTCGTAACGTGATAATACAACTGAACGGCTTTAAGCTTTCAGTACTCGTAACGTGATAATACAACTGAACGGCTTTTAAGCTTTCAGTACTCGTAACGTGTTAATACAACTGAACGGCTTTAAGCTTTCAGTACTCGTAACGTGATAATACAACTGAACGGCTTTTAAGCTTTCAGTACTCGTAACGTGATAAAACAACTGAACGGCTTTAAGCTTTCAGTACTCGTAACGTGATAATACAACTGAACGGCTTTAAGCTTTCAATACTCGTAACGTGATAATACAACTGAACGGCTTTAAGCTTTCAGTACTCGTAACGTGATAATACAACTGAACGGCTTTAAGCTTTCAGTACTCGTAACGTGATAATACAACTGAACGGCTTTAAGCTTTCAATACTCGTAACGTGATAATACAAGTGAACGGCTTTAAGCTTTCAATACTCGTAACGTGATAATACAACTGAACGGCTTTAAGCTTTCAATACTCGTAACGTGATAATACAACTGAACGGCTTTAAGCTTTCAGTACTCGTAACGTGATAATACAACTGAATGGCTTTAAGCTTTCAGTACTCGTAACGTGACAATACAACTGAACGGCTTTTAAGCTTTCAGTACTCGTAACGTGATAATACAACTGAACGGCTTTTAAGCTTTCAGTACTCGTAACGTGATAATACAACTGAACGGCTTTTAAGCTTTCAGTACTCGTAACGTGATAATACAACTGAACGGCTTTAAGCTTCCAATACTCGTAACGTGATAATACAACTGAACGGCTTTAAGCTTTCAATACTCGTAACGTGATAATACAACTGAACGGCTTTTAAGCTTTCAATACTCGTAATGTGATAATACAACTGAACGGCTTTAAGCTTTCAATACTCGTAACGTGATAATACAACTGAACGGCTTTAAGCTTTCAATACTCGTAACGTGATAACACAACTGAACGGCTTTAAGCTTTCAGTACTCGTAACGTGATAATACAACTGAACGGCTTTAAGCTTTCAATACTCGTAACGTGATAATACAACTGAACGGCTTTAAGCTTTCAATACTCGTAACGTGATAATACAACTGAACGGCTTTAAGCTTTCAGTACTCGTAACGTGATAATACAACTGAACGGCTTTAAGCTTTCAGTACTCGTAACGTGATAATACAACTGAACGGCTTTAAGCTTTCAATACTCGTAACGTGATAATACAACTGAACGGCTTTAAGCTTTCAATACTCGTAACGTGATAATACAACTGAACGGCTTTAAGCTTTCAATACTCGTAACGTGATAATACAACTGAACGGCTTTAAGCTTTCAGTACTCGTAACGTGATAATACAACTGAACGGCTTTAAGCTTTCAGTACTCGTAACGTGATAATACAACTGAACGGCTTTTAAGCTTTCAGTACTCGTAACGTGATAATACAACTGAACGGCTTTTAAGCTTTCAGTACTCGTAACGTGATAATACAACTGAACGGCTTTTAAGCTTTCAGTACTCGTAACGTGATAATACAACTGAACGGCTTTAAGCTTTCAGTACTCGTAACGTGATAATACAACTGAACGGCTTTTAAGCTTTCAGTACTCGTAACGTGATAATACAACTGAACGGCTTTTAAGCTTTCAGTACTCGTAACGTGATAATACAACTGAACGGCTTTTAAGCTTTCAGTACTCGTAACGTGATAATACAACTGAACGGCTTTAAGCTTTCAATACTCGTAACGTGATAATACAACTGAACGGCTTTAAGCTTTCAATACTCGTAACGTGATAATACAACTGAACGGCTTTTAAGCTTTCAATACTCGTAATGTGATAATACAACTGAACGGCTTTAAGCTTTCAATACTCGTAACGTGATAATACAACTGAACGGCTTTAAGCTTTCGGTACTCGTAACGTGATAAAACAACTGAACGGCTTTAAGCTTTCGGTACTCGTAACGTGATAAAACAACTGAACGGCTTTAAGCTTTCAATGCTCGTAACGTGATAAAACAACTGAACGGCTTTAAGCTTTCAATACTCGTAACGTGATAAAACAACTGAACGGCTTTAAGCTTTCAATACTCGTAACGTGATAAAACAACTGAACGGCTTTAAGCTTTCAATACTCGTAACGTGATAAAACAACTGAACGGCTTTAAGCTTTCAATACTCGTAACGTGATAAAACAACTGAACGGCTTTAAGCTTTCAATACTCGTAACGTGATGAAACAAATGAACGGCTTTAAGCTTTTAATACTCGTGTGAGGGAAAAGTTCAATAGACAGGAGTAGCGAGGGAGTATATAGTAATAATAGTTTCATTGCCGGCTACTTGTTAAGGTAGGGTAAGTCAAGCTCCCGCTATTCCCCCCTTTTTCCCCCACCCTGAAAGTGATAGTTTGACTGCCGGCTACTTGTTAAGGTAGGGTCAGTCTAGCTCCCGCTATCCCTTCCCCTCCTCCTTCCCCCCCCCCGAAAGGTGACGTGTGGGGCTCTGGTCCAAACAGTAATCACTAGACTCACAGCTCCCAGCACTACTGTAAGTACATGCCTGCCTTGTATTCTAGTGGATTTATGGGTTGAAAGCTTCACTTTTGACCAATAATAAACTTAGTCTTTTCAGCCTTGCTCTAAGTTGACTGTTGTAATAATCACCACATCTTTTAGGTATTGTACTTATCATGGAGAGTGATTTCTTAAGCAGTGGGTAACCTGTTTATCTTTTCAGCTTGGATGACAGAGAGGGTCACCTGTCAATCAACGAGAAGAACTGACGGAGACGGACTAACGTCCTGAGACTTCCCATATTGGATTTAATTACCTGTGCACCTGTATGAAATTGCAGGACGTAACCCCACATCATTGCAGCGGTAAAGAACCTGCTTTCCTGTCATCGGGATATAATACTCAAGGCTATACTGTGAAGAACTAGCCAGTGGGTCGTAACCAACACCTGCGACCCCCCCCCATCATCAGCAACGGCTACGATTTCAACAACACAGTGTCACCAACACCAGACACCCCTATATATATTAGCGTTGAATTCAGTTATCATTTATATTTTTCTTTTTTCATTTTCTTTAATGTAGGATTAATATTTCATATTTAAGTGTTTTATATTTTATATTTTCTATATAATAAAGTGTTTATGTTTGTCTGTTATTATTTCTTTTTCTATTCACTAATTTTTCTGAGGAGGAGCCAGCCTTGGTAATACTGTCTGAAGTTATTACAGGGCTGAGTAAGTCTTCACAACCTGTAACGCGATAAAACAACTGAACGGCTTTAAGATAATGCGCAGAAGTTGTATTATCACGTTACTAGTATTGAAAGCTTAAGCTCTCAGAAGTTGTATTATCACATTAATGGTATTGAAAGCTTAAGCCTCTCAGAAGTTGTATTATCACGTTACTGGTATTGAAAGCTTAAGCTCTCAGAAGTTGTATTATCACGTTACTGGTATTGAAAGCTTAAGCTCTCAGAAGTTGTATTATCACGTTACTGGTACTGAAAGCTTAAGCCTCTCAGAAGTTGTATTATCACGTTACTGGTATTGAAAGCTTAAGCCTCTCAGAAGTTGTATTATCACGTTACTAGTATTGAAAGCTTAAGCTCTCAGAAGTTGTATTATCACGTTACTGGTATTGAAAGCTTAAGCCTCTCAGAAGTTGTATTATCACGTTACTAGTATTGAAAGCTTAAGCTCTCAGAAGTTGTATTATCACGTTACTGGTATTGAAAGCTTAAGCCTCTCAGAAGTTGTATTATCACGTTACTAGTATTGAAAGCTTAAGCCTCTCAGAAGTTGTATTATCACGTTACTAGTATTGAAAGCTTAAGCTCTCAGAAGTTGTATTATCACGTTACTGGTATTGAAAGCTTAAGCCTCTCAGAAGTTGTATTATCACGTTACTAGTATTGAAAGCTTAAGCTCTCAGAAGTTGTATTATCACGTTACTAGTATTGAAAGCTTAAGCTCTCAGAAGTTGTATTATCACGTTACTAGTATTGAAAGCTTAAGCTCTCAGAAGTTGTATTATCACGTTACTGGTATTGAAAGCTTAAGCCTCTCAGAAGTTGTATTATCACGTTACTAGTATTGAAAGCTTAAGCCTCTCAGAAGTTGTATTATCACGTTACTAGTATTGAAAGCTTAAGCTCTCAGAAGTTGTATTATCACGTTACTAGTATTGAAAGCTTAAGCTCTCAGAAGTTGTATTATCACGTTACTAGTATTGAAAGCTTAAGCTCTCAGAAGTTGTATTATCACGTTACTGGTATTGAAAGCTTAAGCCTCTCAGAAGTTGTATTATCACGTTACTAGTATTGAAAGCTTAAGCTCTCAGAAGTTGTATTATCACGTTACTAGTATTGAAAGCTTAAGCTCTCAGAAGTTGTATTATCACGTTACTAGTATTGAAAGCTTAAGCTCTCAGAAGTTGTATTATCACGTTACTGGTATTGAAAGCTTAAGCCTCTCAGAAGTTGTATTATCACGTTACTAGTATTGAAAGCTTAAGCTCTCAGAAGTTGTATTATCACGTTACTAGTATTGAAAGCTTAAGCTCTCAGAAGTTGTATTATCACGTTACTAGTATTGAAAGCTTAAGCTCTCAGAAGTTGTATTATCACGTTACTAGTATTGAAAGCTTAAGCCTCTCAGAAGTTGTATTATCACGTTACTAGTATTGAAAGCTTAAGCTCTCAGAAGTTGTATTATCACGTTACTAGTATTGAAAGCTTAAGCTCTCAGAAGTTGTATTATCACGTTACTAGTATTGAAAGCTTAAGCTCTCAGAAGTTGTATTATCACGTTACTGGTATTGAAAGCTTAAGCCTCTCAGAAGTTGTATTATCACGTTACTAGTATTGAAAGCTTAAGCTCTCAGAAGTTGTATTATCACGTTACTAGTATTGAAAGCTTAAGCTCTCAGAAGTTGTATTATCACGTTACTAGTATTGAAAGCTTAAGCTCTCAGAAGTTGTATTATCATGTTACTAGTATTGAAAGCTTAAGCTCTCAGAAGTTGTATTATCACGTTACTAGTATTGAAAGCTTAAGCCTCTCAGAAGTTGTATTATCACGTTACTAGTATTGAAAGCTTAAGCTCTCAGAAGTTGTATTATCACGTTACTAGTATTGAAAGCTTAAGCTCTCAGAAGTTGTATTATCACGTTACTAGTATTGAAAGCTTAAGCTCTCAGAAGTTGTATTATCACGTTACTGGTATTGAAAGCTTAAGCCTCTCAGAAGTTGTATTATCACGTTACTAGTATTGATAGCTTAAGCTCTCAGAAGTTGTATTATCACGTTACTAGTATTGAAAGCTTAAGCTCTCAGAAGTTGTATTATCACGTTACTAGTATTGAAAGCTTAAGCTCTCAGAAGTTGTATTATCACGTTACTGGTATTGAAAGCTTAAGCCTCTCAGAAGTTGTATTATCACGTTACTAGTATTGAAAGCTTAAGCTCTCAGAAGTTGTATTATCACGTTACTGGTATTGAAAGCTTAAGCCTCTCAGAAGTTGTATTATCACGTTACTAGTATTGAAAGCTTAAGCTCTCAGAAGTTGTATTATCACGTTACTAGTATTGAAAGCTTAAGCTCTCAGAAGTTGTATTATCACGTTACTAGTATTGAAAGCTTAAGCTCTCAGAAGTTGTATTATCACGTTACTGGTATTGAAAGCTTAAGCCTCTCAGAAGTTGTATTATCACGTTACTAGTATTGAAAGCTTAAGCTCTCAGAAGTTGTATTATCACGTTACTAGTATTGAAAGCTTAAGCCTCTCAGAAGTTGTATTATCACGTTACTAGTATTGAAAGCTTAAGCCTCTCAGAAGTTGTATTATCACGTTACTGGTATTGAAAGCTGGAAGTCAATCATATGAGGCAGTATTTAAACTTTTCCAGTGTCATTCAGAAACACAAACTGGCACTTCACATCATCAGCTGGCACTGGACAAGCACCTAAAGTCAGTTCCTGATCAGCCGGGTTGTGGCTCGTACGTTGGTTTGCGTGCAGCCAGCAGCAACAGCCTGGTTGATCAGGCTCTGATCCACCAGGAGGCCTGGTCACAGACCGGGCCGCGGGGGCGTTTACCCCCGGAACTCTCTCCAGGTAAACTCCAGGTAAACACAAGCTAAAATCAATCCAAACTTTTCTGTAAGTCAGCTTGATCAACTTGTAAGACAGAAACTGTCAAGTAAGTCTAGCGTGCATAACATACACATGTTTAACAATAGTTTTGAAGCGACACAGATGTTTTAAACACATGATAGAACATTAAAACAATTTCTCCTAGTAAAAGCAAACAGTGAAACACTGCATTGTTACGAAGTGGGTGAAGCAGCTGGAACTGACGGGGTCGGGGATATAGTGTTGGAGTGGTTGGTATTTTTGTTTAATAAATGTATGAAAGAGGGGAAGGTACCTAGGGATTGGCGGAGAGTATGTATAGCTCCTTTATATAAAGGGAAGGGGGAAAAAGAGATTGTAAAAACTGTGGAGGAATTAGTTTACTGAGTATACCAGGAATAGTGTACGGCAGGGTTATTAATGAAAGAATTATAGGTAGGACAGAATGTAGGATTGCGGATGAGCAAGGAGGTTTTAGAGTGGGTAGGGGATGTGTAAATCAAGTGTTTACATTGATAGAGTGGATAGGGGAGCAATGTTGCGGATGTTGCAAGTACATGGAAGGTAATAAGTTACTAAATGCTGTAAAGAGTTTTTATGAGGATAGTGAGGCTCAGGTTAGGGTGTGTAGAAGAGAGGGAGAATACTTCCCGGTAAAAGTAGGTCTTAGAAAGGGATGTGTAATGTCACCAGCTTACCTGATCCTCATCCACTTGTATTCTCATTAGTTTCACATTTTCTGCAACCAGGGCTCTGGTGGCCTGGTGGTTAACGCTCTCGCTTCACACGGTGAGGGCCTGGGTTCGATTCCCAGCCAGAGTAGAAATATTGGACGTGTTTCTTTCCACCTGTTGTCTATGTTCCCCATCAGTAAAATGGGTACCTGGGTGTAAGTCGACTGGTGTGGGTCGCATCCTGGGACACTGACCTAAGGGGGCCTGGTCACAGACCGGGCCGCGGGGGCGTTGACCCCCGGAACTCTCTCCAGGTAATCCAGGAAATCTCCAGGGACACCTCTGGCTCTGTCACATCCGTCATGCCAGTCACATATACATAAAAGAGCACCGGACCCAGAACTGATCTTGTGGACCCCGGCTCTACACATGCACCCACTCAGACACCTCGTACTGATATATACATCGTTGCCTTCCTGTCAGGCATTTCTTGATCCACTGCAGCACTCTCCCTCCTATTCATGTCTGCTCCTCCAGCTTTTCAACCTGTCTCTTCTGTGGTACTTTGTCGAAAGCCTTCTTACAATCCAAGAAGATGCAACCTACCCATCTCTCTCTCTTCCATCTTACTTCTGTTACCTTGTCATAGAACTCCATTAGATGTACTCACCTATTTGTGGTTGCAGGGGTCGATTCATAGCTCCTGGCCCTGCCTCTTCACTGATCGCTACTAGGTCCTCTCTCTCCTTGCTCCATAAGCTTTATCATACCTCGCCTTAAAACTATGTATGGTTCCCGCCTCCACTACGTCACTTTCTAGGCTATTCCACGGTCTGACTACTCTATGACTGAAGAAATACTTCCTAACATCCCTTTGATTCATCTGAGTCTTCAACTTCCAATTGTGACCTCTTATTTCAGTGTCACATCTCTAGAACATCCCATCTTTGTCCACCTTGTCTATTCTGCTCAGTATTTCATATGTCGTTATCATGTCTCCCCTGACCCTCCTGTCCTCCAGTGTCGTCAGGCCGATTTCCCTCAAGCTTTCTTCGTAGGACAATCCCCGTAGCTCTGGGACTAGTCTTGTTGCAAACCTTTGCACTTTCTCTAATTTCTTGACGTGCTCGACTAGGTGTGGATTCCAAACTGGTGCTGCATACTCCAGTATGGGCCTGACGTAAATGGTATGCAGAGTCTTTAACGATTCCTTACTGAGGTATCGGAACGCTATCCGTAGGTTTGCCAGGCGCCCGTATGCTGCAGCAGTTATCTGATTGATGTGCGCCTCAGGAGATATGCTCGGTGTTATACTCACCCCCAGATCTTTTTCCTTGAGTGAGGTTTGCAGTCTTTGGCCATCTAAACTATATTGTGTCTGCGGTCTTCTTTGCCCTTCCCCAATCTTCATGACTTTGCATTTGGCAGGGTTAAACTCAAGGAGCCAGTTGCTGGACCAGGCTTGTAGCCTGTCCAGGTCTCTTTGTAGTCCTGCCTGATCCTCATCCGATTTGATTCTTCTCATTAACTTCACATCATCTGCAAACAAGGACACTTCTGAGTCTATCCCTTCCGTTATGTCGTTCACATATACCAAGAACAGCACAGGTCCTAGGACTGACCCCTGTGGAGCCCCGCTTGTCACAGGCGCCCACTCTGACACCTCGTCACCTACAATGACACACACTGCACAGTAAATATATGTTAAAACACCAGACCACACATGACAGTAAACATATGCTAAAACACAAGACCACACAACACAGTAATAAAATACCTGACCACAAAACACAGTAATAAAACACCTGACCACACAACACAGTAATAAAACACCATAACACACAACACAGTAATAAAACACCTGACCACACAACACAGTAATAAAACACCTGACCACAAAACACAGTAATAAAACACCTGACCACAAAACACAGTAATAAAACACCTGACCACAAAACACAGTAATAAAACACCTGACCACACAACACAGTAATAAAACACCTGAGCACACAACACAGTAATAAAACACCTGAGCACACAACACAGTAATAAAACACCAGACCACACAACACAGTAATAAAACACCTGACCACACAACACAGAAATAAAACACCTGACCACACAACACAGTAATAAAACACCTGACCACACAACACAGTAATAAAACACCTGACCACACAACACAGTAATAAAACACCTGAGCACACAACACAGTAATAAAACACCTGACCACACAACACAGTAATAAAACACCTGACCACACAACACAGTAATAAAACACCTGAGCACACAACACAGTAATAAAACACCTGACCACACAACACAGTAATAAAACACCATACCACACAACACAGTAATAAAACACCTGACCACACAACACAGTAATAAAACACCTGACCACACAACACAGTAATAAAACACCATACCACACAACACAGTAATAAAACACCTGACCACACAACACAGTAATAAAACACCATACCACACAACACAGTAATAAAACACCAGACCACACAACACAGTAATAAAACACCTGACCACACAACACAGTAATAAAACACCTGACCACACAACACAGTAATAAAACACCATACCACACAACACAGTAATAAAACACCTGACCACACAACACAGTAATAAAACACCTGACCACACAACACAGTAATAAAACACCTGACCACACAACACAGTAATAAAACACCATAACACACAACACAGTAATAAAACACCTGACCACACAACACAGTAATAAAACACCTGACCACAAAACACAGTAATAAAACACCTGACCACAAAACACAGTAACAAAACACCATACCACGCAACACAGTAATAAAACACCTGACCACACAACACAGTAATAAAACACCTGATCACACAACACAGTAATAAAACACCTGACCACACAACACAGTAATAAAACACCTGACCACACAACACAGTAATAAAACACCATAACACACAACACAGTAATAAAACACCTGACCACACAACACAGTAATAAAACACCTGACCACACAACACAGTAATAAAACACCTGACCACACAACACAGTAATAAAACACCTGACCACTCAACACAGTAATAAAACACCTGATCACACAACACAGTAATAAAACACCTGACCACACAACACAGTAATAAAACACCTGACCACACAACACAGTAATAAAACACCATACCACGCAACACAGTAATAAAACACCTGACCACACAACACAGTAATAAAACACCTGATCACACAACACAGTAATAAAACACCTGACCACACAACACAGTAATAAAACACCTGACCACACAACACAGTAATAAAACACCTGACCACACAACACACAAATAAAACACCTGACTACAAAACACAGTAATAAAACACCATAACACACAACACAGTAATAAAACACCTGACCACACAACACAGTAATAAAACACCTGACCACACAACACAGTAATAAAACACCTGACCACACAACACAGTAATAAAACACCTGACCACAAAGCACAGTAATAAAACACCATAACACACAACACAGTAATAAAACACCTGACCACACAACACAGTAATAAAACACCATACCACACAACACAGTAATAAAACACCTGACCACACAACACAGTAATAAAACACCTGACTACACAACACAGTAATAAAACACCATAACACACAACACAGTAATAAAACACGTGACCACACAACACAGTAATAAAACACCTGACCACACAAAACAGTAATAAAACACTTGACCACACAACACAGTAATAAAACACCATAACACACAACACAGTAATAAAACACGTGACCACACAACACAGTAATAAAACACCATACCACACAACACAGTAATAAAACACCTGACCACACAACACAGTAATAAAACACCATACCACACAACACAGTAATAAAACACCTGACCACACAACACAGTAATAAAACACCTGACTACACAACACAGTAATAAAACACCATAACACACAACACAGTAATAAAACACCTGACCACACAAAACAGTAATAAAACACTTGACCACACAACACAGTAATAAAACACCATACCACACAACACAGTAATAAAACACCTGACCACACAACACAGTAATAAAACACCTGACTACACAACACAGTAATAAAACACCATAACACACAACACAGTAATAAAACACGTGACCACACAACACAGTAATAAAACACCTGACCACAAAAAAACAGTAATAAAACACTTGACCACACAACACAGTAATAAAACACCATAACACACAACACAGTAATAAAACACGTGACCACACAACACAGTAATAAAACACCATAACACACAACACAGTAATAAAACACCTGACCACACAACACAGTAATAAAACACCATACCACACAACACAGTAATAAAACACCTGACCACACAACACAGTAATAAAACACCTGACTACACAACACAGTAATAAAACACCATAACACACAACACAGTAATAAAACACCTGACCACACAAAACAGTAATAAAACACTTGACCACACAACACAGTAATAAAACACCATAACACACAACACAGTAATAAAACACCTGACCACACAAAACAGTAATAAAACACTTGACCACACAACACAGTAATAAAACACCTGACCACACAACACAGTAATAAAACACCTGACCACACAACACAGTAATAAAACACCTGACCACACAACACAGTAATAAAACACGTGACAACACAACACAGTAATAAAACACCATACCACACAACACAGTAATAAAACACCTGACCACACAACACAGTAATAAAACACCTGACCACAAAACACAGTAATAAAACACCTGACCACACAACACAGTAACAAAACACCATACCACGCAACACAGTAATAAAACACCTGACCACACAACACAGTAATAAAACACCTGATCACACAACACAGTAATAAAACACCTGACCACACAACACAGTAATAAAACACCTGACCACACAACACAGTAATAAAACACCTGACCACACAACACAGTAATAAAACACCTGACCACACAACACAGTAATAAAACACCATACCACACAACACAGTAATAAAACACCTGACCACACAACACAGTAATAAAACACCATACCACACAACACAGTAATAAAACACCTGACCACACAACACAGTAATAAAACACCTGACCACACAACACAGTAATAAAACACCTGACCACACAACACAGTAATAAAACACCATACCACGCAACACAGTAATAAAACACCTGACCACACAACACAGTAATAAAACACCTGATCACACAACACAGTAATAAAACACCTGACCACACAACACAGTAATAAAACACCTGACCACACAACACAGTAATAAAACACCTGACCACACAACACAGTAATAAAACACCTGACTACAAAACACAGTAATAAAACACCATAACACACAACACAGTAATAAAACACCTGACCACACAACACAGTAATAAAACACCTGACCACACAACACAGTAATAAAACACCTGACCACACAACACAGTAATAAAACACCTGACCACAAAACACAGTAATAAAACACCATAACACACAACACAGTAATAAAACACCTGACCACACAACACAGTAATAAAACACCATACCACACAACACAGTAATAAAACACCTGACCACACAACACAGTAATAAAACACCTGACTACACAACACAGTAATAAAACACCATAACACACAACACAGTAATAAAACACGTGACCACACAACACAGTAATAAAACACCTGACCACACAAAACAGTAATAAAACACTTGACCACACAACACAGTAATAAAACACCATAACACACAACACAGTAATAAAACACGTGACCACACAACACAGTAATAAAACACCATACCACACAACACAGTAATAAAACACCTGACCACACAACACAGTAATAAAACACCATACCACACAACACAGTAATAAAACACCTGACCACACAACACAGTAATAAAACACCTGACTACACAACACAGTAATAAAACACCATAACACACAACACAGTAATAAAACACCTGACCACACAAAACAGTAATAAAACACTTGACCACACAACACAGTAATAAAACACCATAACACACAACACAGTAATAAAACACCTGACCACACAAAACAGTAATAAAACACTTGACCACACAACACAGTAATAAAACACCTGACCACAAAACACAGTAATAAAACACCTGACCACACAACACAGTAATAAAACACCTGACCACACAACACAGTAATAAAACACGTGACCACACAACACAGTAATAAAACACCATACCACACAACACAGTAATAAAACACCTGACCACACAAAACAGTAATAAAACACTTGACCACACAACACAGTAATAAAACAACTGACCACACAACACAGTAATAAAACACCTGACCACACAACACAGTAATAAAACACCTGACCACACAACACAGTAATAAAACACGTGAGAACACAACACAGTAATAAAACACCATACCACACAACACAGTAATAAAACACCTAACCACAAAACACAGTAATAAAACACCATACCACACAACACAGTAATAAAACACCTGACCACAAAACACAGTAATAAAACACCATACCACACAACACAGTAATAAAACACCTGACCACACAACACAGTAATAAAACACCTGATCACACAACACAGTAATAAAACACCTGACCACACAATACAGTAATAAAACACCTGACCACACAACACAGTAATAAAACACCTGACCACACAACACAGTAATAAAACACCTGACCACACAACACAGTAATAAAACACCATAACACACAACACAGTAATAAAACACCAGACCACACAACACAGAAATAAAACACCAGACCACACAACACAGAAATAAAACACCTGACCACACAACACAGTAATAAATCACCATACAACACAACACAGTAATAAAACACCTGACCACACAACACAGTAATAAAACACCTGACCACACAACACAGTAATAAAACACCAGACCACACAACACAGAAATAAAACACCAGACCACACAACACAGTAATAAAACACCATACCACGCAACACAGTAATAAAACACCAGACAACACAACACAGTATTAAAACACCAGACCACACAACACAGAAATAAAACACCAGACCACACAACACAGTAATAAAACACCTGACCACACAACACAGTAATAAAACACCAGACAAAACAACACAGTAATAAAACACCAGCCCACAAAGCACAGTAATAAAACACCAGACCGAACATCACAGTAATAAAACACCAGACCGATCAACACAATAATAAAACACCAGACCACACAACACAGTAATAAAACACCAGAACTCAACACAGTAAATATATATTAAAACACCAGACCGATCAACACAATAATAAAACACCAGACCACAAAACACAGTAATAAAACACCAGAACTCAACACAGTAAATATATATTAAAACACCAGACCACACATGACAGTAAACATTTGCTAAAACACAAGACCACACAACACAACAATAAAACACCTGACCATAAAACACAGTAATAAAACACCATAACACACAACACAGTAATAAAACACCAGACCACACAACACAGTAATAAAACACCTGACCACACAACACAGTAATAAAACACCTGACCACACAACACAGTAATAAAACACCATAACACACAACACAGTAATAAAACACCTGACCACACAACACAGCAATAAAACACCACACCACACAACACAGTAATAAAACACCTGACCACACAACACAGTAGTAAAACACCAGACCACACAACACAGTAATAAAACACCAGACCACACAACACAGTAATAAAACACCTGCCCACACAACACAGTAATAACATACCTGACCACAAAACACAGTAATAAAACACCTGACCACACAACACAGTAATAAAACACCATAACACACAACACAGTAATAAAACACCTGACCACACAACACAGTAATAAAACACCTGACCACACAACACAGTAATAAAACACCTGTGCACACAACACAGTAATAAAACACCTGACCACAAAACACAGTAATAAAACACCTGACCACACAACACAGTAATAAAATACCTGAGCACAAAACACAGTAATAAAACACCTGGCCACACAACACAGTAATAAAACACCTGACCACACAACACAGTAATAAAACACCTGACCACAAAACACAGTAATAAAACACCTGACCACACAACACAGTAATAAAACACCTGACCACACAACACAGTAATAAAACACCTGAGCACACAACACAGTAATAAAATACCTGACCACAAAACACAGTAATAAAACACCATAACACACAACACAGTAATAAAACACCTGACCACACAACTCAGTAATAAAACACCTGACCACACAACACAGTAATAAAACACATGACCACACAACACAGTAATAAAACACCATACCACGCAACACAGTAATAAAACACCTGATCACACAACACAGTAATAAGACACCTGACCACACGAAACAGTAATAAAACACCTGACCACACAACACAGTAATAAAACACCTGACCACACAACACAGTAATAAAACACCTGACCACACAACACAGTAATAAAACACCATAACACACAACACAGTAATACAACACCTGACCACACAACACAGTAATAAAACACCTAACCACACAACACAGTAATAAAACACCTGACCACACAACACAGTAATAAAAGACCTGACCACACAACACAGTAATAAAACACCTGACCACACAACACAGTAATAAAACACCTGACCACACAACACAGTAATAAAACACCTGACTACAAAACACAGTAATAAAACACCTGACCACACAACACAGTAATAAAACACCTGACCACACAACACAGTAATAAAACACCATAACACACAACACAGTAATAAAACACCTGACCACACAACACAGTAATAAAACACCTGACCACACAACACAGTAATAAAACACCATAACACACAACACAGTAATAAAACATCTGACCACACAACACAGTATTAAAACACCTGATCATACAACACAGTAATAAAACATCTGACCACACAACACAGTAATAAAACACCTGACCACACAGCACAGTAATAAAACACCATAACACACAACACAGTAATAAAACACCTGACCACACAACACAGTAATAAAACACCTGACCACACAACACAGTAATAAAACACCTGACCACACAACACAGTAATAAAACACCATAACACACAACACATTAGTAAAACACCTGACCACACAACACAGAAATAAAACACCTGACCACACAACTCAGTAATAAAACACCTGACCACACAACACAGTAATAAACCACCTGACCACACAACACAGTAATAAAACACTTGACCACACAACACAGTAATAAAACACCTGACCACACAACACAGTAATAAAACACCATAACACACAACACAGTAATAAAACACCAGACCACACAACACAGTAATAAAACACCTGACCACACAACACAGTAATAAAACACCTGACCACACAACACAGTAATAAAACACCTGACCACACAACACAATAATAAAACACCTGACCACACAACACAGTAATAAAACACCTGACCACACAACACAGTAATAAAATACCTGACCACACAACACAGTAATAAAACACCTGACCACACAACACAGTAATAAAATACCATACCACACAACACAGTAATAAAACACCTGACCACACAACACAGTAATAAAACACCTGACCACACAACACAGTAATAAAATACCTGACCACACAACACAGTAATAAAACACCAGACCACACAACACAGTAATAAAATACCTGACCACTCAACACAGTAATAAACACCATTCCACACAAGAGAGTAATAAAACACCTGACCACACAACACAGTAATAAAACTCCTGACCACACAACACAGTAATAAAACACCTGACCACACAACACAGTAATAAAACACCTGACCACACAACACAGTAATAAAATACCTGACCACAAAACACAGTAATAAAACACCTGACCACACAACACAGTAATAAAACACCTGACCACACAACACAGTAATAAAACACCATAACACAAAACACAGTAATAAAACACCTGACCACACAACACAGTAATAAAACACCTGACCACAAAACACAGTAATAAAACACCTGACCACACAACACAGTAATAAAACACCTGACCACACAACACAGTAATAAAACACCTGACCACCAACACAGTAATAAAACACCTGACCACACAACACAGTAATAAAACACCATAACACACAACACTGTAATAAAACACCTGACCACACAACACAGTAATAAAATACCTGACCACACAACACAGTAATAAAATACCTGACCACACAACACAGTAATAAAACACCTGACCACACAACACAGTAATAAAATACCTGACCACACAACACAGTAATAAAAGACCTGACCACACAACACAGTATTAAAACACCTGACCACACAACATAGTAATAAAACACCTGACCACACAACACAGTAATAAAACACCATAACACACAACACAGTAATAAAACACCTGACCACACAACACAGTAATAAAACACCTGACCACACAACACAGTAATAAAACACCAGACCACACAACACAGTAATAAAACACCTGACCACACAACACAGTAATAAAACACTTGACCACACAACACAGTAATAAAACACCTGACCACACAACACAGTAATAAAACACCTGACCACACAACACAGTAATAAAACACCTGACCACACAACACAGTAATAAAACACCTGACCACACAACACAGTAATAAAACACCTGACCACACAACACAGTAATAAAACACCTGACCACACAACACAGTAATAAAACACCTGACCACACAACACAGTAATAAAACGCCAGACCACACAACACAGTAATAAAACACCTGACCACACAACACAGTAATAAAACACCTGACCACACAACACTGTAATAAAACACGTGACCACACAACACAGTAATAAAACACCTGACCACACAACACAGTAATAAAACACCAGACCACACAACACAGTAATAAAACACCTGACCACACAACACTGTAATAAAACACGTGACCACACAACACAGTAATAAAACACCTGGCCACCAAACACAGTAATAAAACACCTGACCACACAACACAGTAATAAAACACATGACCACACAACACAGTAATAAAACACCTGACCACTCAACACAGTAATAAAACACCTGACCACACAACACAGTAATAAAACACCTGACCACACAACACAGTAATAAAACACCTGTCCCCAAAACACAGTAATAAAACACCTGACCACACAACACAGTAATAAAACACCTGACCACAAAACACAGTAATAAAACACCTGACCACACAACACAGTAATAAAACACCATAACACACAACACAGTAATAAAACACCTGACCACACAACACAGTAATAAAACACCTGACCACACATCACAGTAATAAAACACCTGACCACAAAACACAGTAATAAAACACCTGACCACACAACACAGTAATAAAACACCTGACCACACAACACAGTAATAAAACACCTGACCACACAACACAGTAATAAAACACCTGACCACACAACACAGTAATAAAACACCTGACCACACAACACAGTAATAAAACACCAGACCACACAACACAGTAATAAAACACCTGACCACACAACACAGTAATAAAACACCTGACCACACAACACAGTAATAAAACACCTGACCACACAACACAGTAATAAAACACCTGACCACACAACACAGTAATAAAACACCTGACCACACAACACAGTAATAAAACACCAGACCACACAACACAGTAATAAAACACCTGACCACACAACACTGTAATAAAACACGTGACCACACAACACAGTAATAAAACACCTGGCCACCAAACACAGTAATAAAACACCTGACCACACAACACAGTAATAAAACACCTGACCACACAACACAGTAATAAAACACCTGACCACAAAACACAGTAATAAAACACCTGACCACACAACACAGTAATAAAACACCTGACCACACAACACAGTAATAAAACACCTGTCCCCAAAACACAGTAATAAAACACCTGACCACACAACACAGTAATAAAACACCTGACCACAAAACACAGTAATAAAACACCTGACCACACAACACAGTAATAAAACACCATAACACACAACACAGTAATAAAACACCTGACCACACAACACAGTAATAAAACACCTGACCACACATCACAGTAATAAAACACCTGACCACAAAACACAGTAATAAAACACCTGACCACACAACACAGTAATAAAACACCTGACCACACAACACAGTAATAAAACACCTGACCACACAACACAGTAATAAAACACCTGACCACACAACACAGTAATAAAACACCTGACCACACAACACAGTAATAAAACACCAGACCACACAACACAGTAATAAAACACCTGACCACACAACACAGTAATAAAACACCTGACCACACAAGACAGTAATAAAACACCTGACCACACAACACAGTAATAAAACACCTGACCACACAACACAGTAATAAAACACCTGACCACACAACACAGTAATAAAACACCAGACCACACAACACAGTAATAAAACACCTGACCACACAACACAGTAATAAAACACCTGACCACACAACACAGTAATAAAACACCTGACCACACAACACAGTAATAAAACACCTGACCACACAACACAGTAATAAAACACCTGACCACACAACACAGTAATAAAACACCTGACCACAAAACACAGTAATAAAACACCTGACCACACAACACAGTAATAAAACACCTGACCACACAACACAGTAATAAAACACCTGACCACACAACACAGTAATAAAACACCAGATCACACAACACAGTAATAAAACATCTGACCACACAACACAGTAATAAAACACCTGACCACACAACACAGTAATAAAACACCTGACCACACAACACAGTAATAAAACACCTGACCACACAACACAGTAATAAAACACCTGACCACACAACACAGTAATAAAACACCTGACCACACAACACAGTAATAAAACACCAGACCACACAACACAGTAATAAAACACCTGACCACACAACACAGTAATAAAACACCTGACCACACAACACAGTAATAAAACACCAGACCACACAACACAGTAATAAAACACCTGACCACACAACACAGTAATAAAACACCTGACCACACAACACAGTAATAAAACACCTGACCACACAACACAGTAATAAAACACCTGACCACACAACACAGTAACAAAACACCTGACCACACAACACAGTAATAAAACACCTGACCACACAACACAGTAATAAAACACCTGACCACACAACACAGTAATAAAACACCTGTTCACACAACACAGTAATAAAACACCTGACCACACAACACAGTAATAAAACATCTGACCACACAACACAGTAATAAAACACCTGACCACACAACACAGTAATAAAACACCTGACCACACAACACAGTAATAAAACACCTGACCACACAACACAGTAATAAAACATCTGACCACACAACACAGTAATAAAACACCTGACCACACAACACAGTAATAAAACACCTGACCACACAACACAGTAATAAAACACCTGACCACACAACACAGTAATAAAACACCTGACCACACAACACAGTAATAAAACATCTGACCACACAACACAGTAATAAAACATCTGACCACACAACACAGTAATAAAACACCTGACCACACAACACAGTAATAAAACACCTGACCACACAACACAGTAATAAAACACCTGACCACACAACACAGTAATAAAACACCTGACCACACAACACAGTAATAAAACACCTGACCACACAACACAGTAATAAAACACCTGACCACACAACACAGTAATAAAACATCTGACCACACAACACAGTAATAAAACACCTGACCACACAACACAGTAATAAAACACCTGACCACACAACACAGTAATAAAACACCTGACCACACAACACAGTAATAAAACACCTGACCACACAACACAGTAATAAAACATCTGACCACACAACACAGTAATAAAACACCTGACCACACAACACAGTAATAAAACACCTGACCACACAACACAGTAATAAAACACCTGACCACACAACACAGTAATAAAACACCTGACCACACAACACAGTAATAAAACACCTGACCACACAACACAGTAATAAAACACCTGACCACACAATGGAATCTAAATAATTTTTCAGAATTTTAATTCTTCTTTTTGTTTTCCTAAATTTCTGATGTTTTTCATATATAAGCTAAATTTTTGATATAAATGGTGAAGAAAGTTGGAAAAGCTTTAGCTTTAAAATGGCACTGTCTTGCTGCAGTGGGAGTTTAATGGTGTTGAGGAATTAGTACGTATTGACACCTTACATAAAGGTCATTATAAATATATTGTATATAATGTTTGTTTGTTTTTAGTTTTTATCAAATTATTTCTATTGTTGATTTGTTCGTTTAGAGCAAAAATAAAACTTTCTGTATTATTATTTGATTTGAATTATTAGCTGACGTACGTTATTGTGCTCGTTATTTGCATGTAAGAACTACACTTATTATGCTCGTTAGTAGGTTGTTACAACCACACTTATTGTGCTCGTTAGTAGGTTGTTACAACCACACTTATTGTGCTCGTTAGTAGGTTGTTATAACCACACTTATTGTGCTCGTTAGTAGGTTGTTACAACCACACTTATTGTGCTCGTTAGTAGGTTGTTACAACCACACTTATTGTGCTCGTTAGTAGGTTGTTACAACCACACTTATTGTGCTCGTTAGTAGGTTGTTACAACCACACTTATTGTGCTCGTTAGTAGGTTGTTATAACCACACTTATTGTGCTCGTTATTAGGTTGTTACAACCACACTTATTGTGCTCGTTAGTAGGTTGTTACAACTACACTTATTGTGCTCGTTAGTAGGTTGTTACAACCACACTTATTGTGCTCGTTAGTAGGTTGTTACAACCACACTTATTGTGCTCGTTAGTAGGTTGTTACAACCGCTCTTATTGTGCTCGTTAGTAGGTTGTTACAACCACACTTATTGTGCTCGTTAGTAGGTTGTTACAACCACACTTATTGTGCTCGTTAGTAGGTTGTTATAACCACACTTATTGTGCTCGTTATTAGGTTGTTACAACCACACTTATTGTGCTCGTTATTAGGTTGTTACAACCACACTTATTGTGCTCGTTAGTAGGTTGTTACAACCACACTTATTGTGCTCGTTAGTAGGTTGTTATAACCACACTTATTGTGCTCGTTATTAGGTTGTTACAACCACACTTATTGTGCTCGTTAGTAGGTTGTTACAACTACACATATTGTGCTCGTTAGTAGGTTGTTACAACCACACTTATTGTGCTCGTTAGTAGGTTGTTACAACCACACTTATTGTGCTCGTTAGTAGGTTGTTACAACCACACTTATTGTGCTCGTTATTAGATTGTTACAACCACACTTATTGTGCTCGTTAGTAGGTTGTTACAACTACACTTATTGTGCTCGTTAGTAGGTTGTTACAACCACACTTATTGTGCTCGTTAGTAGGTTGTTACAACCACACTTATTGTGCTCGTTAGTAGGTTGTTACAACCACACTTATTGTGCTCGTTAGTAGGTTGTTACAACCACACTTATTGTGCTCGTTAGTAGGTTGTTATAACCACACTTATTGTGCTCGTTATTAGGTTGTTACAACCACACTTATTGTGCTCGTTAGTAGGTTGTTACAACTACACTTATTGTGCTCGTTAGTAGGTTGTTACAACCACACTTATTGTGCTCGTTAGTAGGTTGTTACAACCACACTTATTGTGCTCGTTAGTAGGTTGTTACAACCGCTCTTATTGTGCTCGTTAGTAGGTTGTTACAACCACACTTATTGTGCTCGTTAGTAGGTTGTTACAACCACACTTATTGTGCTCGTTAGTAGGTTGTTATAACCACACTTATTGTGCTCGTTATTAGGTTGTTACAACCACACTTATTGTGCTCGTTATTAGGTTGTTACAACCACACTTATTGTGCTCGTTAGTAGGTTGTTACAACCACACTTATTGTGCTCGTTAGTAGGTTGTTATAACCACACTTATTGTGCTCGTTATTAGGTTGTTACAACCACACTTATTGTGCTCGTTAGTAGGTTGTTACAACTACACTTATTGTGCTCGTTAGTAGGTTGTTACAACCACACTTATTGTGCTCGTTAGTAGGTTGTTACAACCACACTTATTGTGCTCGTTAGTAGGTTGTTACAACCACACTTATTGTGCTCGTTATTAGATTGTTACAACCACACTTATTGTGCTCGTTAGTAGGTTGTTACAACTACACTTATTTTGCTCGTTAGTAGGTTGTTACAACCACACTTATTGTGCTCGTTAGTAGGTTGTTACAACCACACTTATTGTGCTCGTTAGTAGGTTGTTACAACCACACTTATTGTGCTCGTTATTAGGTTGTTACAACCACACTTATTGTGCTCGTTAGTAGGTTGTTACAACTACACTTATTGTGCTCGTTAGTAGGTTTTTACAACCACACTTATTGTGCTCGTTAGTAGGTTGTTACATCCACACTTATTGTGCTCGTTAGTAGGTTGTTACAACTACACTTATTGTGCTCGTTAGTAGGTTGTTACAACTACACTTATTGTGCTCGTTAGTAGGTTGTTACAACCACACTTATTGTGCTCGTTAGTAGGTTGTTACAACCACACTTATTGTGCTCGTTAGTAGGTTACAACCACACTTATTGTGCTCGTTAGTAGGTTGTTACAACCACACTTATTGTGCTCGTTAGTAGGTTGTTACAACCGCTCTTATTGTGCTCGTTAGTAGGTTGTTACAACCACACTTATTGTGCGCTTTAGTAGGTTGTTACAACCACACTTATTGTGCTCGTTAGTAGGTTGTTACAACCACACTTATTGTGCTCGTTAGTAGGTTGTTACAACCACACTTATTGTGCTCGTTAGTAGGTTGTTACAACCACACTTATTGTGCTCGTTAGTAGGTTGTTACAACCACACTTATTGTGCTGGTTAGTAGGTTGTTACAACCACACTTATTGTGCTCGTTAGTAGGTTGTTACAACTACACTTATTGTGCTCGTTAGTAGGTTGTTACAACTACACTTATTGTGCTCGTTAGTAGGTTGTTACAACCACACTTATTGTGCTCGTTAGTAGGTTGTTACAACTACACTTATTGTGCTCGTTAGTAGGTTGTTACAACCACACTTATTGTGCTCGTTAGAAGGTTGTTACAACCACACTTATTGTGCTCGTTAGTAGGATGTAACAACTACACTTTTTGTGCTCGTTAGTAGGATGTAACAACTACACTTATTGTGCTCGTTAGTAGGATGTAACAACTACACTTTTTGTGCTCGTTAGTAGGATGTAACAACTACACTTATTGTGCTCGTTAGTAGGATGTAACAACTACACTTTTTGTGCTCGTTAGTAGGATGTAACAACTACGCTTTTTGTGCTCGTTAGTAGGATGTAACAACTACACTTTTTGTGCTCGTTAGTAGGATGTAACAACTACACTTATTGTGCTCGTTATTATGATGTAACAACTACACTTATTGTGCTCGTTAGTAGGATGTAACAACTACACTTATTGTGCTCGTTAGTAGGATGTAACAACTACACTTTTTGTGCTCGTTAGTAGGATGTAACAACTACACTTTTTGTGCTCGTTAGTAGGATGTAACAACTACACTTATTGTGCTCGTTAGTAGGATGTAACAACTACACTTTTTGTGTCGTTAGTAGGATGTAACAACTACACTTATTGTGCTCGTTATTAGCATGTTACAACTACACCTATCATTGTGCTCGTTATTAGGATGTGACAACTACACCTATCATTGTGCTCGTTATTAGGATGTGACAACTACACCTATCATTGTGCTCGTTATTAGGATGTAACAACTACACCTATCATTGTGCTCGTTATTAGGATGTAACAACTACACCTATCATTGTGCTCGTTATTAGGATGTGACAACTACACCTATCATTGTGCTCGTTATTAGGATGTGACAACTACACCTATCATTGTGCTCGTTATTAGGATGTAACAACTACACCTATCATTGTGCTCGTTATTAGGATGTAACAACTACACCTATCATTGTGCTCGTTATTAGGATGTAACAACTACACCTATCATTGTGCTCGTTATTAGGATGTAACAACTACACCTATCATTGTGCTCGTTATTAGGATGTAACAACTACACCTATCATTGTGCTCGTTAGTAGGATGTAACAACTACACTTTTTGTGCTCGTTAGTAGGATGTAACAACTACACCTATCATTGTGCTCGTTATTAGGATGTAACAACTACACCTATCATTGTGCTCGTTAGTAGGATGTAACAACTACAACTTTCATTGTGCTCGTTAGTAGGATGTAACAATTACACCTATCATTCTGCTCGTTAGTAGGATGTAACAGCTACACCTATCATTGTGCTCGTTAGTAGGATGTAACTACACCTATCATTGTGCTTGCTCTTGCATAGTTTTAATTAGCTTCCAGCACTCTGGAAACTGCCTGTCTACTTGTTTGGTAGTTTGTGCCAGACTAAGCTGGTACCAGTCCTGACGTTAGATTTGCAGGACTTGCTTCTTCCTCTCTCATACGTAACATTTGCACGCCCTGCCTTTCCTCTCTCTAGTTGTTGCTCGTGGAGGCAACATCCCCTCTCTCTCTCTCTCTCTCTCTCTCTCTCTGTTCTATCAGCTCGTGTTATTTAAACTGTTTTTGGTAGAGTATGTCTGAGACGATACACTGGGACATACATCTCGTAACTCTGTTCACAGATCATTATTTCGACTAGTGATATTTGACGTTTATCGGAGGTTGTGTTGAGCAGACGCTATATATCTGGTCCAAAGTTCACCTCTGGAACTATATTTGATTTGGTATCTACAAGGTATCGTAATCGGGAGATTGGAATCGCTGGGACCATTTTCAGTAATATGGGAGTTATATGCCTTTGTGTAGGATCTGTTGCAGGTCCACAGTTAGTGTCGTTAAAAGCCTCCAGTTAAGTAGAGTATTTCAGGCTTAACTAAAGACTAGAAGGGTATATCATAACAATGTTAGTATAATTAACTAAAGTTAGATAAGTTTATATAGGGTCAGGACAGGAGAAATTAGGAGGAATTAAATTTGATTAGATAAAACTAGGGATAACTTTAATAAAGTTGGGTTAGGTTAAGTAAAGTTAGGTTAAATTAGTTATAGTTAGGCTGGGTTAAGTTAAAGTTAGGTTAAGTGATAAACCTGTAGGGGCAGAACAGCGCCTAGGGGAAGGGAAGACAATCTGGTTTGATCCAGTGAATAGAGGATAACTCCAATTCCTTGCATCAAGAGCCTTCACCGACAACAAGACGTCCCTCACTCTAAATCTTGTGTTATGAGCCAAGAAGGAAGAAGTCTATAACAACGAGGCTTCTCGTAGTCTATAACAACGAGGCTTCTCGTAGTCTATAACAACGAGGCTTCTCGTAGTCTATAACAACGAGGCTTCTCGTAGTCTATAACAACGAGGCTTCTCGTAGTCTATAACAACGAGGCTTCACGTAGTCTATAACAACGAGGCTTCTCCTAGTCTATAACAACGAGGCTTCTCGTAGTCTATAACAACGAGGCTTCTTGTAGTCTATAACAACGAGGCTTCACGTAGTCTATAACAACGAGGCTTCTCCTAGTCTATAACAAGAAATCTTCCCGTAGTCTATAACAACGAGGCTTCTCGTAGTCTATAACAACGAGGCTTCTCGTAGTCTATAACAACGAGGCTTCTCGTAGTCTATAACAACGAGGCTTCTCGTAGTCTATAACAAGGAGGCTTCTCGTAGTCTATAACAATGAGGCTTTACGTAGTCTATAACAACGAGGCTTCTTGTAGTCTATAACAACGAGGCTTCACGTAGTCTATAACAACGAGACTTCTCGTAGTCTATAACAAGGAGGCTTCTCGTAGTCTATAACAATGAGGCTTTACGTAGTCTATAACAACGAGGCTTCACGTAGTCTATAACAACGAGGCTTCTCGTAGTCTATAACAACGAGGCTTCTCGTAGTCTATAACAACGAGGCTTCTCGTACTCTATAACAACGAGGCTTCTCTTAGTCTATAACAACGAGGCTTCTTGTAGTCTATAACAACGAGGCTTCTCGTAGTCTAAAACAGCGAGGCTTCTCGTAGTCTATAACAACGAGGCTTCACGTAGTCTATAACAACGAGGCTTATTGTAGTCTATAGCAACGAGGCTTCTCGTAGTCTAAAACAACGAGGCTTCTCGTAGTCTATAACAACGAGACTTCATGTGGTCTATAACAACGAGGCTTCTCGTAGTCTATAACAACGAGGCTTCTCGTAGTCTATAACAACGAGGCTTCACGTAGTCTATAACAACGAGGCTTCTCGTAGTCTATAACAACGAGGCTTCTCGTAGTCTATAACAACGAGGCTTCTCGTAGTCTATAACAACGAGGCTTCTCGTAGTCTATAACAACGAGGCTTCACGTAGTCTATAACAACGAGGCTTCTCGTAGTCTATAACAACGAGGCTTCTCGTAGTCTATAACAACGAGGCTTCTCGTAGTCTATAACAACGAGGCTTCACGTAGTCTATAACAACAAGGCTTCTCGTAGTCTATAACAACGAGGCTTCTCGTAGTCTATAACAACGAGGCTTCTTGTAGTCTATAACAACGAGGCTTCACGTAGTCTATAACAACGAGACTTCTCGTAGTCTATAACAAGGAGGCTTCTCGTAGTCTATAACAACGAGGCTTTACGTAGTCTATAACAACGAGGCTTCACGTATTCTATAACAACGAGGCTTCTCGTAGTCTATAACAAGCAGGCTTCTCGTAGTCTATAACAACGAGGCTTCACGTAGTCTATAACAAGAAGGCTTCTCGTAGTCTATAACAACGAGGCTTCACGTAGTCTATAACAACGAGGCTTCTTGTAGTCTATAGCAACGAGGCTTCTCGTAGTCTAAAACAACGAGGCTTCTCGAAGTCTATAACAAAGAGACTTCATGTGGTCTATAACAACGAGGCTTCTCGTAGTCTATAACAACGAGGCTTCTCGTAGTCTATAACAACGAGGCTTCTCGTAGTCTATAACAACGAGGCTTCACGTAGTCTATAACAACGAGGCTTCTCGTAGTCTATAACAACGAGGCTTCTCGTAGTCTATAAATACGAGGCTTCTTGTAGTCTATAACAACGAGGCTTCACGTAGTCCATAACAACGAGACTTCTCGTAGTCTATAACAAGGAGGCTTATCGTAGTCTATAACAACGAGGCTTTACGTAGTCTATAACAACGAGGCTTCACGTAGTCTATAACAACGAGGCTTTTCGTAGTCTATAACAAGGAGGCTTCTCGTAGTCTATAACAACGAGGCTTCACGTAGTCTATAACAAGAAGGCTTCTCGTAGTCTATAACAACGAGGCTTCACGTAGTCTATAACAACGAGGCTTCTCGTAGTCAATAACAACGAGGCTTCTCGTAGTCTATAACAACGAGGCTTCTTGTAGTCTATAACAACGAGGCTTCTCGTAGTCTAAAACAGCGAGGCTTCTCGTAGTCTATAACAACGAGGCTTCACGTAGTCTATAACAACGAGGCTTCTCGTAGTCTATAGCAACGAGGCTTCTCGTAGTCTAAAACAACGAGGCTTCTCGTAGTCTATAACAACGAGACTTCATGTGGTCTATAACAACGAGGCTTCTCGTAGTCTATAACAACGAGGCTTCTCGTAGTCTATAACAACGAGGCTTCACGTAGTCTATAACAACGAGGCTTCTCGTAGACTATAACAACGAGGCTTCTCGTAGTCTATAACAACGAGGCTTCAAGTAGTCTATAACAACGAGGCTTCACGTAGTCCATACCAACGAGGCTTTTCGTAGTCTATAATAACGAGGCTTCTCGTAGTCTAAAACAGCGAGGCTTCTCGTAGTCTATAACAACGAGGCTTCACGCAGTCTATAACAGCGAGGCTTCTCGTAGTCTATAGCAACGAGGCTTCTCGTAGTCTATAACAGCGAGACTTCATGTGGTCTATAACAACGAGGCTTCTCGTAGTCTATAACAACGAGGCTTCTCGTAGTCTATAACAACGAGGCTTCACGTAGTCTATAACAACGAGGCTTCTCGTAGTCTATAACAAAAGAGGCTTCTCGTAGTCTATAACAACGAGGCTTCACGTAGTCTATAACAACGAGGCTTCTCGTAGTCTATAACAACGAGGCTTCTCGTAGTCTATAACAACGAGGCTTCTTGTAGTCTATAACAACGAGGCTTCACGTATTCTATAACAACGAGGCTTCACGTAGTCTATAACAAGAAGGCTTCTCGTAGTCTATAACAACGAGGCTTCACGTAGTCTATAACAACGAGGCTTCACGTAGTCTATAACAAGAAGGCTTCTCGTAGTCTATAACAACGAGGCTTCACGTAGTCTATAACAACGAGGCTTCTCGTAGTCAATAACAACGAGGCTTCTCGTAGTCTATAACAACGAGGCTTCTTGTAGTCTATAACAACGAGGCTTCTCGTAGTCTAAAACAGCGAGGCTTCTCGTAGTCTATAACAACGAGGCTTCACGTAGTCTATAACAACGAGGCTTCTCGTAGTCTATAACAACGAGGCTTCTCGTAGTCTAAAACAGCGAGGCTTCTCGTAGTCTATAACAACGAGGCTTCACGTAGTCTAAAACAACGAGGCTTCTCGTAGTCTATAACAACGAGACTTCATGTGGTCTATAACAACGAGGCTTCTCGTAGTCTATAACAACGAGGCTTCTCGTAGTCTATAACAACGAGGCTTCACGTAGTCTATAACAACGAGGCTTCTCGTAGACTATAACAACGAGGCTTCTCGTAGTCTATAACAACGAGGCTTCACGTAGTCTATAAAAACGAGGCTTCTCCAAGTCTGCTACAACAATGCTTCACGTAGTCTATAAACACTAGGCTTCACGTAGTCTATAACAACGAGGCTTCTCGTAGTCTATAACAACGAGCCTTCACGTAGTCTATGACAACGAGGCTTCTCGTTGTCCATAACAACGAGGCTTCAAGTAGTCTATAACAACGAGGCTTCTCGTAGTCTATAACAACGAGGCTTCTCGTAGTCTATAATAACGACGCTTCTCGTAGTCTATAACAACGAAGCTTCTCGTAGTCAATAACAAAGAGGCTTTACGTAATCTATAACAACGAGGTTTCTTGTAGTCTATAACAATGAGGCTTCAAGTAGTCTATAACGTGGCTTCTCGTAGTCTATAACAACGAGGCTTCACGTAGTCCATAACAACGAGCCTTCACGTATTCTATAACAACGAGGCTTCTCGTAGTCTATAACAACGAGGCTTCAAGTAGTCTATAACAACGAGGCTTCACGTAGTCCATACCAACGAGGCTTTTCGTAGTCTATAACAACGAGGCTTCTCGTAGTCTAAAACAGCGAGACTTCTCGTAGTCTATAACAACGAGGCTTCACGCAGTCTATAACAGCGAGGCTTCTCGTAGTCTATAGCAACGAGGCTTCTCGTAGTCTATAACAACGAGACTTCATGTGGTCTATAACAACGAGGCTTCTCGTAGTCTATAACAACGAGGCTTCTCGTAGTCTATAACAACGAGGCTTCACGTAGTCTATAACAACGAGGCTTCTCGTAGTCTATAACAACGAGGCTTCTCGTAGTCTATAACAACGAGGCTTCACGTAGTCTATAACAACGAGGCTTCTCGTAGTCTATAATAACGACGCTTCTCGTAGTCTATAACAACGAAGCTTCTCGTAGTCAATAACAAAGAGGCTTCACGTAATCTATAACAACGAGGCTTCTTGAAGTCTATAACAACGAGGCTTCACGTAGTCTATAACGTGGCTTCTCGTAGTCTATAACAACGAGGCTTCTCGTAGTCCATAACAACGAGCCTTCACGTAGTCTATAACAACGAGGCTTCTCGTAGTCTATAACAACGAGGCTTCTCGTAGTCTATAACAACGAGGCTTCTCGTAGTCTATAACAACGAGGCTTCTCGTAGTCTATAACAACGAAACTCCTCGTAGTCTATAACAACGAGGCTTCTCGTAGTTTTTAACAAAGAGGCTTCTTGTAGTCTATAACGAGGCTTCTCGTAGTCTGTAACTTCGAGGCTTCACGTAGTCTATAACAACGAGGCTTCACGTAGTCTATAACAACGAGGCTTCTCGTAATCTGTAACAACGAGGCTTCTCGTAGTCTATAACAACGAGGCTTCTCGTAATCTATAACAACGAGGCTTCTCGTAGTCTATAATAACGAGGCTTCACTTAGTCTATAACAACGAGGCTTCTCGTAGTCTATAACAACGAGGCTTCATGTAGTCTATAACAACGAGGCTTCTCGTAGTCTATAACAACGAGGCTTCTAGTAGTTTATAACAACGAGGCTTCTCATAGTCTATAACAACGAGGTTTCTCGTAAATCTATAATAACGAGGCTTCACTTTTTCTATAACAACGAGACTTCTCGTAGTCTATAACAACGAGGCTTCATGTAGTCTATAACAACGAGGCTTCTCGTAGTCTATAACAACGAGGCTTCTCGTAGTCTATAACAACGAGGCTCCTCGTAGTCTATAACAACGAGGCATCTCGTAGTTTTTAACAAAGAGGCTTCTTGTAGTCTATAACGAGGCTTCTCGTAGTCTGTAACTTCGAGGCTTCACGTAGTCTATAACAACGAGGCTTCACGCAGTCTATAACAGCGAGGCTTCTCGTAGTCTATAGCAACGAGGCTTCTCGTAGTCTATAACAACGAGACTTCATGTGGTCTATAACAACGAGGCTTCTCGTAGTCTATAACAACGAGGCTTCTCGTAGTCTATAACAACGAGGCTTCACGTAGTCTATAACAACGAGGCTTCTCGTAGTCTATAACAACGAGGCTTCTCGTAGTCTATAACAACGAAGCTTCACGTAGTCTATAACAACGAGGCTTCTCGTAGTCTATAATAACGTCGCTTCTCGTAGTCTATAACAACGAAGCTTCTCGTAGTCAATAACAAAGAGGCTTCACGTAATCTATAACAACGAGACTTCTTGAAGTCTATAACAACTAGGCTTCACGTAGTCTATAACGTGGCTTCTCGTAGTCTATAACAACGAGGCTTCTCGTAGTCCATAACAACGAGCCTTCACGTAGTCTATAACAACGAGGCTTCTCGTAGTCTATAACAACGAGGCTTCTCGTAGTCTATAACAACGAGGCTTCTCGTAGTCTATAACAACGAGGCTTCTCGTAGTCTATAACAACGAGGCTTCTCGTAGTTTATAACAACGAGGCTTCTCATAGTCTATAACAACGAGGTTTCTCGTAAATCTATAATAACGAGGCTTCACTTAGTCTATAACAACGAGACTTCTCGTAGTCTATAACAACGAGGCTTCATGTAGTCTATAACAACGAGGCTTCTCGTAGTCTATAACAACGAGGCTTCTCGTAGTCTATAACAACGAGGCTCCTCGTAGTCTATAACAACGAGGCATCTCGTAGTTTTTAACAAAGAGGCTTCTTGTAGTCTATAACGAGGCTTCTCGTAGTCTGTAACTTCGAGGCTTCACGTAGTCTATAACAACGAGGCTTCACGCAGTCTATAACAGCGAGGCTTCTCGTAGTCTATAGCAACGAGGCTTCTCGTAGTCTATAACAACGAGACTTCATGTGGTCTATAACAACGAGGCTTCTCGTAGTCTATAACAACGAGGCTTCTCGTAGTCTATAATAACGACGCTTCTCGTAGTCTATAACAACGATGCTTCTCGTAGTCAATAACAAAGAGGCTTCACGTAATCTATAACAACGAGGCTTCTTGAAGTCTATAACAACGTGGCTTCACGTAGTCTATAACGTGGCTTCTCGTAGTCTATAACAACGAGGCTTCTCGTAGTCCATAACAACGAGCCTTCACGTAGTCTATAACAACGAGGCTTCTCGTAGTCTATAACAACGAGGCTTCTCGTAGTCTATAACAACGAGGCTTCTCGTAGTCTATAACAACGAGGCTTCTCGTAGTCTATAACAACGAGGCTTCTCGTAGTTTATAACAACGAGGCTTCTCATAGTCTATAACAACGAGGTTTCTCGTAAATCTATAATAACGAGGCTTCACTTAGTCTATAACAACGAGACTTCTCGTAGTCTATAACAACGAGGCTTCATGTAGTCTATAACAACGAGGCTTCTCGTAGTCTATAACAACGAGGCTTCTCGTAGTCTATAACAACGAGGCTCCTCGTAGTCTATAACAACGAGGCATCTCGTAGTTTTTAACAAAGAGGCTTCTTGTAGTCTATAACGAGGCTTCTCGTAGTCTGTAACTTCGAGGCTTCACGTAGTCTATAACAACGAGGCTTCACGTAGTCTAGAACAACGAGGCTTCACGTAGTCTATAACAACGAGGCTTCACGTAGTCTATAACAACGAGGCTTCTCGTAATCTATAACAACGAGGCTTCTCGTAGTCTATAATAACGAGGCTTCACTTAGTCTATAACAACGAGGCTTCTCGTAGTCTATAACAACGAGGCTTCTCGTAGTCTATAACAAGGAGGCTTCTCGTAATCTTTAACAACGAGGCTTCACGTAGTCTAGAACAACGAGGCTTCACGTAGTCTATAACAACGAGGCTTCACGTAGTCTATAACAACGAGGCTTCTCGTAATCTATAACAACGAGGCTTCTCGTAGTCTATAATAACGAGGCTTCACTTAGTCTATAACAACGAGGCTTCTCGTAATCTATAACAACGAGGCTTCTCATAGTCTATAATAACGAGGCTTCACTTAGTCTATAACAACGAGGCTTCTCGTAATCTATAACAACGAGGCTTCTCGTTGTCTATAATATCGAAGCTTCACTTAGTCTATAACAACGAGGCTTCTCGTAGTCTATAACAACGAGGCTTCTCGTAGTCTATAATAACGAGGCTTCACTTAGTCTATAACAACGAGGCTTCTCGTAATCTATAACAACGAGGCTTCTCGTAGTCTATAATAACGAGGCTTCACTTAGTCTGTAACAACGAGGCTTCTCGTAGTCTATAACAACGAGGCTTCTCGTAGTCTATAACAACGAGGCTTCATGTAGTCTATAACAACGAGGCCTCTCTTAGTCTATAACAACGAGGCTTCTCGTAGTTTATAAAAACGAGGCTTCTCATAGTCTATAACAACGAGGTTTCTCGTAAATCTATAATAACGAGGCTTCACTTAGTCTATAACAACGAGACTTCTCGTAGTCTATAACAAGGAGGCTTCATGTAGTCTATAACAACGAGGCTTCTCGTAGTCTATAACAACGAGGCTTCTCGTAGTCTATAACAACGAGGCTTCTCATAGTCTATAACAACGAGGTTTCTCGTAGTCTATAACAACGAGGCTTCATGTAGTCTATAACAACGAGGCTTCTCGTAGTCTATAACAACGAGGCTTCTCGTAGTCTATAACAACGAGGCTTCTCGTAGCCTATGACAACGAGGCTTCTCGTAGTCTATGACAACGAGGCTTCTCATAGTCTATAACAACGAGGTTTCTCGTAGTCTATAACAACGAGGCTTCTCGTAGTCTATAACAACGAGGCTTCTCGTAGTCTATAACAACGAGGCTTCTCGTAGTCTATAACAACGAGGTTTCTCGTAGTCTATAACAACGAGACTTCTCGTAGTCTATAACAACGAGGCTTCTCGTAGTTTATAACAACGAGGCTTCTCGTAGTCTATAACAACGAGGCTTCTCGTAGTCTATAACAACGAGGCTTCTCGTAGTCTATAACAACGAGGCTTCTCGTTGTCTATAACAACGAGGCTTCACGTATTCTATAAAAACGAGGCTTCACGTAGTCTATAACAACGAGGATTCCCGTAGTCTATAACAACGAGGCTTCTCGTAATCTATAACAACGAGGCTTCTCGTAGTCTATAATAACGAGGCTTCACTTAGTCTATAACAACGAGGCTTCTCGTAGTCTATAACAACGAGGTTTCTCGTAGTCTATAACAAGGAGGCTTCTCGTAATCTGTAACAACGAGGCTTCTCGTAGTCTATAACAACGAGGCTTCTCATAGTCTATAACAACGAGGTTTCTCGTAGTCTGTAACAACGAGTCTTCATGTAGTCTATAACAACGAGGCTTCTCGTAGTCTATAACAACGAGGCTTCTCGTAGTCTATAACAACGAGGCTTCTCGTAGCCTATAACAACAAGGCTTCTCGTAGTCTTTAACAACGAGGCTTCTCATAATCTATAACAGCGAGGTTTCTCGTAGTCTATAACAACGAGGCTTCTCGTAGTCTGTAACAACGAGGCTTCTCGTAGTCTATAACAACGAGGCTTCTCGTAGTCTATAAGAACGAGGTTTCTCGTAGTCTATAACAACGAGGCTTCTCGTAGTCTATAACAACGAGGCTTCTCGTAGTCTATAACAACGAGGTTTCTCGTAGTCTATAACAACGAGGCTTCTCGTAGTCTATATCAACGAGGCTTCTCGTAGTCTGCAACAACGAGGCTTCACGTAGTCTATAAACACGAGGCTTCACGTAGTCTATAACAACGAGGCTTCTCGTAGTCTATAACAACGAGGCTTCATGTTGAGTCTATAACAATGAGGCTTCTTGAAGAGTCTATAACAACGAGGAATTTTGCAGTCCCCTTAGCTCTGGAACTAGCCTTGTTGCAAACCTTTGCACTTTCTCTAATTTCTTGACGTGTTTGACCAGGTGTGGGTTCCAAACTGGTGCTGCGTACTCCAGTATGGGCCTGACGTACACAGTGTATAAAGTCTTGAACGATTCCTTACTGAGGTACCGGAACGCTATTCTCAGGTTTGCCAAGCGCCCATATGCCGCAGCAGTTATCTGGTTAATGTGTGCTTCTGGCGTTGTACTCGGTATTATACTCACTCCTAGGTCTTTCTCCATGAGTGAGGTTTGCAGCATTTGGCCACCTAGCCTATACTCTGTCTGCAATCTTCTTTGCCCTCTTCCGATCTCCATGACTTTGCATTTGGCGGGGTTAAATTCTAGGAGCCATTTTCTGGACCAAACATCCAGCCTGCCCATGTCTCTTTGTAGACCTGTCTGGTCCGCGTCTGATTTAATTTTCCTCATTAACTTCACGTCATCTGCAAACAGGGACACTTCTGAGTCTATCCCTTCCGTCATGTCGTTCACATATACCAAGAATAGCTTGCTATTCTTGGTATATGTGAGTCCCAGGACTGACCCCTGTGGGACCCCGCTCGTCACTGGCGCCCTCATCACGGACCATGACTCGCTGTTGCCTCCCTGTTAGGTATTCTCTGATTCATTGCAGTGCCTTTCCTGTTATACGTGCCTGTTCCTCTAGCTTCTGTACTAATTTCTTGTGAGGAACTGTGTCGAAGGCCTTCTTGCAGTCCAAGAAAATGCAATCAACCCACCCCTCCCTTTCATTTCTTACTTCAGTTACCTTGTCGTAAAACTCTAGTAGGTTTGTGACACAGGATTTGCCTTCCATGAATCCATGCTGGCTGTCCTTTATTATCTTGTTCCGCTCCAGGTGCTCCACCACTGTCCTTCTGATAGTCTTTTCCAAGACTTTGCATACTATACGTGTCAGTGACACTGGTCTATAATTTAGTGATTTGCCTTCTTCCATACTTTAGGTAGCTGCCCTGTTTCAAGGGAAATGTTGAAGATTTTCTTTAGTGGCACACGTAGTGTCCCTGCTCCCTCTCTAAGGACCCACAGAGAGATGTTGTCTGGTCCCACCGCCTTTGAGGTATCAAGGTCACTTAGGAGCTTCTCCACCTCCTCCTCAGTTGTGTGTAATTCATCCAACACTTGTTGGTATATCCCTTGATGCTGTACGCCATTGTTTTGTCTTCCCGTTGTCCCTACAACATCCACTGTAAATAATTCCTGAAATCTCATGTTGAGCTCCTCACATACCTCCTGGTCGTTTCTTGTGAGCTCCCCACCTTCTTTCCGCAGCCTGATTACCTGGTCCTTGACTGTTGTCTTCCTCCTGATGTGGCTGTAGAGTAGTTTCGGGTCAGACTTGACTTTCGATGCTTTGTCATTTTCATACTGCCGCTGCGCCTCCCTTCTTATCTGTGCATACTCGTTTCTGGCTCGTCGACTAATCTCTTTATTCTCCTGAGTCCTTTACGTTCTGTATTTTTTTTCATTTTCTAGAGCACTTAGTTTTTGCCTCCCTGCACCTTCGGGTAAACCAAGGACTCGTTCTGTCCTTCCCATTATTTCTGTTACCCTTGGTGACAAACCTTTCCTCTGCCTCTTTACATTTTGTTGTTGCAAAGTCCATCATTTCGTTTACTGATTTTCCTACCAACTCCTGTTCCCACTGAACCTCCTGCAGGAAGGTCCTCATTCCTGTGTAGTCCCCCCTTTTATAGTTTAGCTTTTCCCTTTCTACTCCTGTTACCCTCTCCACTTTTAGCTCCACGATGTATTCAAAGCTCATAACTACGTGGTCACTAGCTCCAAGGGGCCTTTCATATGTGATGTGCTCAGTGTCTGAGCTACTCAGGGTGAACACGAGGTCCAGTCTTGCTGGTTCATCCTCCACTCTCTCTCTGGTAGTATGTGTGTGTGTCTGTGCGTGTTTCTGTGTAATTGTGTGTCTGTGTGATTGTGTGCCTGTGTGATTGTGTGCCTGTGTGTGAGATTCTTACCACTCTTGCTGGTTGTTCTGCTTCGTTGTTGTTGTCATCTTGTGTTATCCCACCTGCTAGAATCAGGTGCCTGGTGATATTATTTATTTTTCATTCTCTGCCTAAATAATCGCTGCATCTTTGCAACATTGTTGATACATTATTCATTCTAATTGAAACCGAATATTTTTCTCAAGGTTACTAACAATAATACATCAACTGATTCATCATATATTATTCTTTTTTCTCCCTCAAGTGTCTCTATTGTACTTAAAGTTCGTGCTAGCTTTTGCTCTCTTTTTTTTCCTTGTTCTTAATGTTGGTAACACCTCTGATGGTTTGCCTTGTCATTGCTCTGGTGATACGCCAGTGACTCCGACTAAAGAAGAGTCTACTTCCCTTGTGCTCTAATTAACAGAGCATTTATTAAGATTTGACTGCGACAGATAGCGTTTTTTATTTACAAAAATTGGTGACATTAGTCACTACGTCTCATCGAATTGTTCGCGAATCAGGCTAGAGCATCGCAGTGGCCTGTTGAGTACTGGGCGGCACCTGTCACACAACCTTACATGGGAAAGTACACGACTATACTGTTTGTTTGCATGATAAAGACAGTAAACTATAGTGTTGTAAAATTAACTGCTTGTTAGTGTGTTCTAGACAGTGTATTGTACTCGTCAGCCTGGCCACTGGAATGTACATTGTGATTGAGAACAATCTAAGGTATTCATTAAATGACAAGTTTTATATTCGCACCACCAGAATGTGTATTCACTTATATACACTATGTATATCGAGTAGTTAAACCCAACAGTAAATTGAATTTTGAGAAAATATGAGAACAATTTCACTGTTATAGTTGTAGTGTACACACAGAGAAACCAAATTTAATGAGGTGGTAGGCAGCCTGAGGCAGGAGGACCAACGGTTGGGGATATTTTTGGAAGCAAGGAAGCCTCCCCCAGGTCTTCTTGCTCGTATGTGATGAACCTTGATTACATGATGAACTCTACTCAGCTCATGCCACGTGTATGTGTGTACTCATCGATTTGTTGTTACCTATTTATGGTTGCAGGGGTCAAGCTTAGCTCCTGGCCCCTCCTCTTTGTTTGTCACTACTAGATCCAGTAGTAGCGACAAAGAGCCTAATCGTAACTCTTTAAAGCTATGTATGTATCTTGTCTCCACTATTTCACTCCACAGATTGATCCACTTCCTAACGCCTTTACTCTATGTCAATTCCTCTCAGTATTTTATACGTTGTGATAAAGCACCTAAATTCTGAGGCGAGAATGATGCATGATAATATACACTTGGAAAATCCTAGAGGGATTAGTACCAAACTTGGCTCTCATTTTCCTCCTGATGTGGCTGTATAACAACTTTGGGTCAGATGTGCTTTTTGATACTATTTCATTTTCGTATTCCTGCTGGGCCTCTCTCCTTATCAATGTATGTTCATTTCTGGCTCCTCGGCTCAGCTCTTTGTTTTCTTGAGTCCTTTGCCTTCTATACTTTCTCCATGCGCTAGCACACTTGGCATTGTCCTCTATACACGTCCGGGTAAACCGTGGACTCACTCTGGTCTTCACATTATTTCTGTTGCCTCTAAGCATGAACTCCTATTCTGCCTCCCAGCACTTTGTGGTTGAATGTTCCATCATTTCATTTACTGTCTTCCCATCTCCACTGTACCTCATTCAGGAATTGCATAACTGTGTACTCCCCTTTTCTAAAGTTTGGCATCTCCAATCCTTCACGAGCTGCTTCACACTTCATTGTTAGCTCAGGACCACATGACAGAAAGCGCCGAGGGATCTTTCATGTGTGATATTCCCAATGTCTGAACTGTTCAAGGTGAATGTAAGGTCCAGCCTTGCTGGTTCATCGTCTTCTCTCTCTCTGGTTATGTCCCTTGCATGATAGGGTGCATGTGCGTGTGCATGTCCGTGTGCGTGTCCGTGTGCGTGTGTGTGTACTCACCTAACTGTACTCACCTAATTGTGGTTGCAGGGGTCGAGACTCAGCTCCTGGCCCAGCCTCTTCAATGACCGCTACTAGGTCCTCCCTCTCCATGCTCAGTGAGCTTTATTATACCTCGTCTTAAAGCTATGTATGGTACCTGCCTCCACTACATCACTTGCCAGACTATTCCACTTCCTAACAACTCTATGGCTGAAGAAATACTTCCTAAAACCCCTTTGGCTCATCTGAGTCTTAAGCTTCCAATTGAGACCCCTTGTTTCTGTGTCTCATCTCGGGAACATTCTATATCTGTCCACTTTATGTATTCCACGCAGTATTTTGTATGTCGTTATTATGTCAACCCTAACTCTCCTGTCCACCAGTGTAGTCAGACCGATTTCCCTTAACTTTTCTTCGTAGGACATCCCCCTTAGCTCTGGAACCAGCCTTGTTTCAAACCTTTGGACTTTCTCTGTGTGTGTGTGTGTGTGTGTGCACTCACCTAGTTGTTGAGGTTGCAGGGGACGAGACCTAGCTCCTGGCCCCGCCTCTTCACTGGTCGCTACTGGATCACTCTCCCTGAACCGTGAGCTTTATCATACCTCTGCTTAAAGCTATGTATGGATCCTGCCTCCACTACATCACTTCCCAAGCTATTCCACTTCCTGGCTACTCTGTGACTGAAGAAATACTTCCTAACATCCCTGTGATTCATCTGTCTCTTCAACTTCCAACTGTGTCCCTTTGTTGCTGTGTCCAATCTCTGGAACATCCTGTCTTTGTCCACCTTGTCAATTCCTCTCAGTATTTTGTATGTCGTTATCTCTCCTGTTCTCCAGTGTAGTCAGGTCGATTTCCCTTAACCTATCCTCGTAGAACATACCCCTTAGCTCTGGGACTAGTCTTGTTGCAAACCTTTGCACTTTCTCTAGTTTCTTTACGTGCTTGGCTATGAGTGTGTTCCAAACTGGTGCCGCATACTCCAATATGGGCCTAGCGTACACGGTGTACAGAGTCCTGAATGATTCCTTATTAAGATGTCGGAATGCTGTTCTGAGGTTTGCTAGGCGCCCATATGCTGCAGCAGTTATTTGGTTGATTTGCGCTTCAGGAGATGTGCCTGGTGTTATACTCACCCCAAGATCTTTTTCCTTGAACGAGGTTTGTAGTCTCTGGCCTCCTAGACTGTACTCCGCCTGCGGCCTTCTTTGCCCTTCCCCAATCTTCATGACTTTGCATTTGGTGGGGTTAAAATCCAGGAGCCAATTGCTGGACCAGGTCTGCAGCCTGTCCAGATCCATTTGTAGTTCTGCATGGTCTTCGATCGTCATCTGCATACAGGGGCACTTCGGAGTCTATTCCTTCCATCATATCGTTCACAAACACCAGAAACAGCACTGGTCCTAGGACCGACCCCTGTGGGACCCCACTGGTCACAACCGCCCACTCTGACACCTCGCCACGTACCATTACTCGCTGCTGTCTTCCTGACAAGTATTCCCTGATTCATTGTAGTGACTTCCCTCATCTCTTATGTGGAACTGAACTCATCTCTTATGTGGAACTGTGTCAAACGACTTCTTGCACTCCAAGAAAATGCAATCCACCCACCCCTCTCTCTCTCTTGTCTTACTGCTGTCACCCTGTCACAGAACTTCAGTAGGTTTGTGACACAGGATTTCCCGTCCCTGAAACCATGTTGGCTGCTGCTGATGAGATCGTTCCTTTCTAGGTGTTCCACCACTCTTCTTCTGATAATCTTCTCCGTGACTTTGCATATTAAACATGTTAGTGACACTGGTCTGTAGTTTAATGCTTCATGTCTGTCTCCTTTTTTAATGATTGGGACTACATTTGCTGTCTTCCATGCCTCAGGCAATCTCCCTGTTTCGATAGATGTATTGAATATTGTTGCTAGGGGTACACATAGAGCCTCTGCTCCCTCTCTCAGGACCCATGGGGAGATGTTATCTGGCCCCATTGCCTTTGAGGTATCTTGCTCACTAAGAAGCCTCTTCACTTCCTCGGTTGTGTGTACTGTCCAGCACTTGGTGGTGTGCCCCACCTCTCCGTCTTTCTGGAGCTCCTTGTGTCTCCTTCTGTGAATACTTCCTTGAACCTCTTGTTGAGTTCCACACATACTTCACTGTCATTTCTTGTTGTCCCTCCTCCTTCCTTCCTTAGCCTGATTACCTGGTCCTTGACTGTTGTTTTCCTCCTGATGTGGATGTGTAACAGTTTCGGGTCTGATTTGGTTTTCGCTGCTATGTCGTTTTCCTATTGTCGTTGGGCCTTCTTTCTTATCTGTGCATATTCATTTCTGGCTCTACGACTGCTCTTCTTATTCTCCTGAGTCCCTTGCCTTCTATATTTCTTCCATTCCCTAGCACTCTTGTTTTTTGCCTCCCTGCACCTTTGGGTGAACCATGGGCTCATCCTTGCTTTTTCATTATTCCTGTTACCCTTGGGTACAAACCTTTCCTCAGCCTCCTTTCACATTGTTGTTACATATTCCATCATCTCATTAACTGGCTTCCCTGCCATTTCTCTGTCACTTGCTAGGCTATTCCACTTCCTGACGACTCTATGACTGAAGAAATACTTCCTAACGTCCCTGTGACTCGTCTGAGCCTTCAGCTTCCAGTTGTGACCCCTTGTTCCTGTGTCCCCTCTCTGGAACATCCTATCTCTGTCCACCTTGTCTATTCCCCGCAGTATCTTGTATGTCTCCCCTGACCCTTCTGTCCTCCAGTGTCGTCAGTCCGATTTCCCTCAACCTTTCCTCGTACGACTTTCCCCTGAGCTCTGGGACTAGCCTTGTTGCAAACCTTTGCACTCTAACTTCTTGACGTGCTTGACCAGGTGTGGGTTCCAGACTGGTGCTGCATACTTGTGTGTGTGTGTACTCACCTATTTGCTCACCTATTTGTGGTTGCAGGGGTTGAGTCATAGCTCCTGGCCCCGCCTCTTCGCTGATTGCTACTAGATCCTCTCTCTCCCTGCTCTATGAGCTTTATCATACCTCGCCTTAAAACTATGTATGGTTCCCGCCTCCACTACGTCACTTTCTAGGCTATTCCACGGCCTGACTACTCTATGACTGAATAGTGTGTGTGTGCGTGTGTGTGTGTGTGTGTGTGTGCGTGTGTGTGTGTGTGTGTGTGTGTGTGTGTGTGTGTGTGTGTGTGTGTGTGTGTGTGTGTGTGTATGTGTGTGTGTGTGTGTGTGTGTATGTGTGTGTGTGTGTGTGTGAGTGTGTGTGCTTGTGTATGTGTGTTTGTGTGTGTGTATGATTGTGTATGTGTGTGTGTGTGTGTGTGCGTGTGTGTATGTGTATGTGTGTGTGTGTGTGTGTGTGTGTGTGTGTGTGTGTGTGTGCGTGTGTGTGCGTGTGTGAGTGTGTGTGTGTATGTGTGTGTATGTGTGTTTGTGTGTGTTTGTGTTTGTGAGTGTGTGGGACTGTACTGTCTATCATTTAATAAACGTGTTACTGTTTTGTAAATCTCTCACTAGCAATAACATTCTATGACAACAAGTGTCGGGTTCCAGTGTCTACGTTGCTAACACTGAATTACATATTTTCCCTATTTTCCTGTTGTTTTCCTTATAAATGTGTGTGTTGTAGTGGAGATAACTAAGACTGGCTCAAGCTGCTGGTAGCGATGACACAGATCGCCGAGTGACTTCAGCTTGAAATGAAATGTCTCACACTGAAGGCAAATGCTCTTTTTATTTAGTTTTTAAATAGTTTGTAATTAGTTCAGATATAATATGTAAGCACACACACACACACACACAGAGTGGAGGGGTCACCATCAAGTGCTGGACGCAATACATACAACTGAGGAGGAGTTGAACAGACTGCCGGATAACATCTCTCGGTGGGTACGGAAAGAGGGAGCAGAGGCGTTTTGTGTACCACTAAAAACAATCTTCATCACATCTTTCGAAACATGGAGACTACCTGAGGTATGGAGGACAGCAAATGTACTCCCAATTTTTAAGAAAAGGAGACAGACACAAAGCATTAATCTACAGACCAGTCTCATTGACATGTATAGTACGCAAAGTCATGTAGAAAATTATCAGGAGAAGAGTAGTGGAGCACGGATTCGGGGATGGGAAATTCTGTGTCACAAACCTACTGGAGTTCTATGACAAAATGAAAGCAATAAGGCAAGAGAAGGCTTTTGCGACAGTTCCACGTAAGATATTAGTGAAAAGGCTGGAGGACCAGCCAGGTATAACAAGGAAGGCACAGCAATGGATCAGAGAATACCCGACATGAAAGCATCAGAGAGTAATGGTACATGACGAGGTACCAGAGCGGGTTCATCAAGTACGATGACTCGTTGATGTCTTCCCATCAGGTATTCTCTGATCCATTGCAGTGCCTTCCTTGGTATACCTGACCCTTGTTATGCCTTGTTATACCTAGGGCCTGTGCTGTTTCTGGTGTCTGTGAACGACATGACGGAAGGAACAGACTCAGCAGTGTCCCTGTTTACAGATGATGTGAAGTTAATGAGAAGAATTCAGTCGTACGAGGACTAGGCAGGACTACAAAAGGATCTGGACAGACTGCAGACCTGATCCATTAAAAGTCTCCGGAAGTTCAACCCCACCAAGTGCAAAGTCATGAAATTCTAACAAGGGCAAAAAAGACCGCAGAGTACAGCCTAGGGAGCCAGAGGCTACAATCCCCACTAAAACAAAAGGATCCTGTGGTGAGTATAATTCCGAGCACATATCCTCAAGCGCCCTACAGCCAAATAACTTCTGCAACACATGGGCAAGTAACAAATCTAAGAGTAGGATTCCGACACCTCAGTAAGGAGTCGTTCAGGACTCAGTACACCGTGTGCTTCAGGCCCATGTTGGGGTACGCAACACCAGTTTGGAACCCACACCTAGCTATTCACATCAGGAAATTTGAGACAGTTCAGAGGTTTGTAACGAGATAAGTTCTGGACCTAAGGGGCACGGCCTACGAGGACAGGTAAAGAGAAATCGACCTTACGGCACTAGAGGACAGGAGGGATATAAAGGACATGAAAGCGACATATAAAATACTTAGAGGAATCGACAAGGTGGACAGAGACAGGATGTTCCAGAAATGAGACACAGCAACAAAAGGTCACAATTGGAAGTTGATGACTCAGATGAAACACAGGGATGTAAAGACGTATTTCTTCATTCATAAAGTTGTCAGGAAGTGGAATAGTCGGGAAAGTAAGGTAGTGGAGGCAAAACCCATACATAGCTTTAAAAAGAGACATGATATTGCTTATTGAGCAGGGAGGGAGTTACCTAGCGCCGACCAGTGAAGACATGGAGAAAGCAGCTATGAATCGACCCCTGCAACCACAATTAGGTGAGTTTAATTAGGTGAGTACACACACACACACACACACACACACACACACACACACACACACACACACACACACACACACACACACATATCCATATCACATATGAAAGGCTCCTCGAAGTTAATGATCACGTGGTGCTGAGCTTCGAATACATAGTAGTTACAAGTGGAGGGAAGCAGTAAGGGCAGGACGAAAGAAGCCAAACTACAGAAGAGGTGACTACACAGGCATGAGTAACTTCCTGCACGAAGTTCAGTGGGAAAAAGAATTGGCAGGAAATGATGAGAAGTGCAGGGCGAGACTTTGGTTCACTCAAAGGTGCAGAGGCCAAAACTAAGTGTGCTAGAGAATGGAAGAAGTACAGAAGGAAAAGGACCCAAGAAAAAGAGATTAGTAGAAGAGCCAGAAACGAATATGCACAGATAAGGAGGGAGGCCCAGCAACAATACGAAATTGACATAGTGGCAAAGCCAGATATAACTCGAAGCTGTTGTATAGTCACATCAGGAGGAAAACAGTAATCAAAGACCAAGTAATAGGGCTGAGGAAATAAGGAGGGTAAACCACAAGAAACAAACGAGAATTATGCGAAAAGCTGAGCATATGGTTTAGTGAAGTATTTACAGTGGAAACAGAAAGTACTCTAGAAAGCAAGAATGATGGGGTTATACCATCAAGCCCTGGACAGTACACACAACCGAGGAAGTGAAGAAGCTGCTAGGTAATCTAGATACCTCAAAGACTGTGGGTCCTGAGAGAGGGAGCAGTGGAGCTGTGTGTGTCATTAACAACAAACATCAACACATCCATCGAAACTGGGCATCTACTTTAGGTGTCGAAGACATCAAATGTAGTGACAATTTTTAAGAAAGGAGACAGACACGCTGCATTAAACCACAGACATGTGTCACTGACATGTATAGTATGCAAAGCCATGGAGAAGATTATCAGGAGAAGAATGGCTGAGCATTTAGAATGGAACAAGCTTATACACGACATCCAGCATGGTTTCAGGGAAGGGAAGTCCTGTGTCACAAAGCTACTGGAGCTTAATGACATGATGACAGAAGTAAGACAAGAGAAAGAGGGGTGGTTAGATTGAATTTTCTTGGACTGCAAGAAGGCTGTCATCACAGTTCCACACACGAAATTATTGCAAAAGCTAGAGCATTAGGCATGCATAACAGGAAAGGCACTGCAATGGATCAGAGTACGTGACAGGGAGGCAACAAGAGTCATGATACGTAACGAGGTGTCAGAGTGGGCGCCTGTGACTAGTGGGGTTCCACAAGGGTCAGTCCTAGGACCAGTGCTGTTTTTGGTATATGTGAATGATATGACAGAAAGGATACACTCAGAAGTATCCCTGCTTGCAGATGATGTAAATTTAATGAAGAGAAATAAATCGGATAATTATCAGGCAGGACCAGAAAGTGACTTGGATAGGCTGTAAGCCTGGTTCAGCAGCAGAGGAGAGGATCGTAAGCTGGGGCAAGAGAAATAATGAGAAGAGTAGAGCGATCCCTTGGTTCACCCGAAGGTGTAGAGAAGCCAACACCAAGTGTGCTAGAGAATGGAAGAAGTATAGAAGGCAAAGGACCCAGGAGAATAAAAAGAGCAGTCGTAGAGGAAACGAATATGCACAGGTAAGAACGTAGGCCCAACGAGAATACGGAAATGTCATAGCAGCAAAAGTCAGATATGATCCTAAGCTGTTGTACAGCCACATCAGGAGGAAAACAACAGTCAAGGACCAGGTAATAAGGGTGAAGGAGGAAAGAGGGGAGATCACAAGAAACGACCGAGAAGATTCAAAGAAGTGTTCAAAGAGGAGGCCACGGGACTACAGAAAGACGAAGAGATGGGGTCTACCATCAAGTGTTGAACACAATACATACATCCGAGAAACAAGTGAAGAGGCTCCTAAGCAAGCTAGACATCTCAAAGGCGATGGGGCCAGATAACATCCCTCCATGGGTCCTGAGAGAGAGAGCAGAGGCCCTATGTGTACCACTAACAACAATCTTCAACACATCTATCGAAACAGGGCGACTACCTGAGATATGGAAGACAGCAGCAAATGTAGTCCCAATTTTTAAAAAAGGAGACAGACAAGGAGCACTAAACGACAGACCAGTGTCACTGTCATGTATATTATGCAAAGTCATGGAGAAGAGTGGTGGAACACCTAGAAAGCTTAACGACACCCAGCACTGCTTCAGGGATGCGAAATCCTGTGTCACAAGCCTACTGGAGTTCTATGACAGGGTGTGTTGCGGCCTCCTACCAGACTGGTGGTTGGATAATTGACCTGCCGGCCGGCGGCACCACGATGTATGTCATCAGACCCAATGTGGGGACTGCTGAGCCGGCCTGAATGTCAGTAGTCATCAAACATCCTCACGGAGTACACCTGAATGTCAGTATTCACCAGACTCTCACGGAATACATCTGCTGGTGACGGCCTCTGTCAGCATTCAGCAGACTACACCTGCTGGTGACTTTCCTTCTAGTGTTCACCAGATTTTACTGAATACACTTGCTGGTGAGCTGGCCTGACTATGAGTATTCAGCGGACTCTACACTTGCTGGTGATTGTGTTCACCAGACTGCCTCACGGCGTACATCTACTGGATGTTGTGTGTTCAGACTGCCTCACGGCGTACAGCTACTGGATGTTGTGTGTTCACCATACTGCTTCGCAGCGGATACCTGGTGACTTAGATTTCTGTGGAACTCAAGGACATGTGGGTCTCTGTAGAGGAGAGACGTGGAAAACCAGGGTGTGTAACCCAGTGAGCGTGTGTCATGTGACACGGACAGAAGTATGAGTCAGGGTATTGTAACCGGTGAGCGTTGTCTGTCAGGTGACACAGACAAGTACTGTGGAAAGCCAGGGTGTGTGTTGTACCCTGTGAGCGTTGTGTGTCAAGTGACACGGATACAGAAGTATAGTTCAGGTGACACGACACAAGTAAAGGGTCATATAACTCAGAGTGTTGAAGTGGCAGATGCAGCGAAGATAAGGAAATACAGAGACGGAGTGTTATGACAAGGGGATAATGCGGTGTCTTGTGACACGGTAGTGAAGGCGTGTATGACGCAGAGAAAAGGGTTTCGTGTGACACGGTAGAGAAGGAGTGTCGTGTGACACAGACAAGGGTGTCAGGTAACACGGTAGAGAAGGAGCGTCAGTACAGAGACAAGTGTGTCTTGTGACACGGAGAAGTAGGCGTCATGACACTGGGATTGGTAGTGCCGTAAGACACTCGAAGATGGCAGCGACATGTGACACTTATTATGATATTACTTTTTACTTATTTGATATTTCGTGACTTCGTATATAAAATATATATAGCTATATCAATGATAAAGATTCCTTGTGTTTTATACAGAATATATCTATAGTATAAACTATAGTATTATTTATAATCTCGAACTCCCGTATAACAACGCTATTAACAACGCTATTAACAACGCTATTAACAACGCTATTAACAACGCTATTAACAACACTATTAACAACGCTATTAACAACGCTATTAACAACACTATTAACAACGCTATTAACAACACTATTAACAACACTATTAACAACACTATTAACAACACTATTAACAACACTATTAACAACACTATTAACAACACTATTAACAACACTATTAACAACACTATTAACAACACTATTAACAACGCTATTAACAACACTATTAACAACGCTATTAACAACACTATTAACAACACTATTAACAACACTATTAACAACACTATTAACAACACTATTAACAACACTATTAACAACACTATTAACAACACTATTAACAACACTATTAACAACACTATTAACAACACTATTAACAACACTATTAACAACACTATTAACAACACTATTAACAACACTATTAACAACACTATTAACAACACTATTAACAACACTATTAACAACGCTATTAACAACACTATTAACAACACTATTAACAATGCTATTAACAACACTATTAACAACACTATTAACAATGCTATTAACAACGCTATTAACAACACTATTAACAACACTATTAACAACACTATTAACAACGCTATTAACAACACTATTAACAATGCTATTAACAACGCTATTAACAACACTATTAACAACACTATTAACAACACTATTAACAACGCTATTAACAACACTATTAACAACACTATTAACAACACTATTAACAATGCTATTAACAACGCTATTAACAACACTATTAACAACACTATTAACAACGCTATTAACAACACTATTAACAACACTATTAACAATGCTATTAACAACGCTATTAACAACACTATTAACAACACTATTAACAACGCTATTAACAACACTATTAACAACACTATTAACAACACTATTAACAACGCTATTAACAACACTATTAACAACACTATTAACAACACTATTAACAATGCTATTAACAACGCTATTAACAACACTATTAACAACACTATTAACAACGCTATTAACAACACTATTAACAATGCTATTAACAACGCTATTAACAACACTATTAACAACGCTATTAACAACACTATTAACAACACTATTAACAATGCTATTAACAACACTATTAACAACACTATTAACAACACTATTAACAACGCTATTAACAACACTATTAACAACACTATTAACAACACTATTAACAACGCTATTAACAACACTATTAACAACGCTATTAACAACGCTATTAACAACACTATTAACAACGCTATTAACAACGCTATTAACAACACTATTAACAACACTATTAACAACGCTATTAACAACACTATTAACAACGCTATTAACAACACTATTAACAACACTATTAACAATGCTATTAACAACGCTATTAACAACACTATTAACAACACTATTAACAATGCTATTAACAACGCTATTAACAACACTATTAACAACGCTATTAACAACACTATTAACAACACTATTAACAACGCTATTAACAACACTATTAACAACGCTATTAACAACACTATTAACAACACTATTAACAACACTATTAACAACACTATTAACAACACTATTAACAACACTATTAACAACGCTATTAACAACACTATTAACAATGCTATTAACAACGCTATTAACAACACTATTAACAACGCTATTAACAACACTATTAACAACACTATTAACAACACTATTAACAACACTATTAACAATGCTATTAACAACACTATTAACAATGCTATTAACAACGCTATTAACAACACTATTAACAACACTATTAACAACGCTATTAACAACGCTATTAACAACACTATTAACAACACTATTAACAACACTATTAACAACACTATTAACAACACTATTAACAACACTATTAACAACACTATTAACAACACTATTAACAACACTATTAACAACACTATTAACAACACTATTAACAACACTATTAACAACGCTATTAACAACACTATTAACAACACTATTAACAACACTATTAACAACACTATTAACAACACTATTAACAACACTATTAACAACGCTATTAACAACGCTATTAACAACACTATTAACAACACTATTAACAACACTATTAACAACGCTATTAACAACACTATTAACAACACTATTAACAACACTATTAACAACGCTATTAACAACACTATTAACAACACTATTAACAACACTATTAACAATGCTATTAACAACACTATTAACAACACTATTAACAACACTATTAACAACACTATTAACAACACTATTAACAACACTATTAACAACACTATTAACAATGCTATTAACAACACTATTAACAACGCTATTAACAACGCTATTAACAACACTATTAACAACACTATTAACAACGCTATTAACAACGCTATTAACAACGCTATTAACAACACTATTAACAACACTATTAACAGGCTGACGTAAGCAAACCTCTACACAAGTAGTGTAATGGTGTGTTTGTGCTAAATTAGTGTTTTGTAATAGAGTGACAGCAGTAAGACAAGAGAGAGAGAGGGGTGGGTAGATTGCGTTTTATTGGACTGTAAGAAGACGTTTGACACAGTTTCACACAAGAGATTAGTGCAAAAACTGGAGGGTCAGGCAGGTACAGCAGGAATGGCACTGCAATGCATCAGAGAATACCTGTTGGGAAGACATCGGAGAGTCATGGTACGAGACGAAGTGTCAGAGTGGGCGCCTGTGATGAGCGGGGTTCCACAGGGGTTAGTCCTTAGGACCTGTGATATTTCTGGCATATGACAGATGGAAGAGACTCAGAAGTGTGACTGTTTGCAGATGAGGACCAGGCAGAAATACAAAGGGATCTGGACAGGCTGCAAGCCTGGTCCAGAAACTGGCTCCTGGAGTTCAACCCCACCAAGTGCAACGTACTGAAGATTGGTGAAGGGCAAAGAAGAGTGCAGATGGAGTACAGTCTAGGGGTCCAGAGACTACAAATCATACTCAAGAGAAAAGATCTTGGGGTGAGTATAACACCAGACACAACTCCTGAGGCGCACATCAACCAAAAAACTGCTTCAGTATATGGGCGCCTAGCAAACTTAAGAATAGCATTCCGACATCTCAATAATGAATCGTTCAGGACCCTCTACACTGTGTATATCAGACCTATATTGGAGAACGCAGCACCCCTTTGGAACCCACACCTAGCCAAGCACGTTCGGAAATTAGAGAAAGTGCAAAGGTTTGCAACAAAACTCTTCCTGGAGCTGAGGGTCGACCTGACGACCCTGGAGGACAGGAGAGATAGAGAGGGGGATATGATAACGACATATAAAATACTGAGAGGAATCGACAAGGTGGCCTGAGACAGCATGTTCCAGAGATGGGACGCTACAACAAAGGGTAACAGTTGGAAGTTGAAGACTCAAATGAATCACAGGGACATTAGGAAGTATTTTCTCAGTTAGAGTTATCAGAAAGTGGAATAGTCTGGGAAGTGATGTAGTGGAGGCAGGATCCATACATAGCTTTAAGAAAAGGTATGATAAAGCTCATGGAGCAGGAAGAGTGACCAAGTAGCGACCGGCGGAGAGGCGGGGCCAGGAGCTGTGACTCGATCCCTGAAACCATAACTAGGTGAGTACACACATACACACACACATACACACACACACACACACACACACACACACACACACACACACACACACACACACACACACACACACACACACACACGCAAACACACTCAGTAAGTGGATTAGTCCCGAAAGCGACGTAGTGGATGCAGGTACCATATATAGCTTTAAGAAGAGGTATGATTAAGCTCACGGAGCAGGGAGAGAGTGGACCTAGTGGGACCAGTGTAGTGGTGAGGCCAGCAGCTATGAATCGACCCTTGCAATTACGATTAATGAGTACAATTAGGTGAATACACATACATACACATGTTCTTTCTCTCAACACACCGGCCGTATCCCACCGAGGCAGGGTTAACCAAAAGGAAAAACGAAAGTTTCTCCTTTTACATTTAGTAATATATACAGGAGAAGGGGTTACTAACCCCTTGCTCCCGGCATTTTAGTCGCCTCTTACAACACGCATGGCTTACGGAGGAAGTCTTAGGGAAGATTATCAGAAGAGTGGTGGAGCACATTGCAAGGACTGGGCTCATGCACGACATTGCAAGGACTGGGCTCATGCATGACATTGCAAGGACTGGGCTCATGCATGACATTGCAAGGACTGGACTCATGCATGACATTGAAGGACTGGGCTCATGCATGACATTGCAAGGACTGGGCTCATGCATGACATTGCAAGGACTGGACTCATGCATGACATTGCAAGGACTGGGCTCATGCATGACATTGCAAGGACTGGACTCATGCATGACATTGAAGGACTGGGCTCATGCATGACATTGCAAGGACTGGGCTCATGCATGACATTGCAAGGACTGGACTCATGCATGACATTGCAAGGACTGGGCTCATGCATGACATTGCAAGGACTGGACTCATGCATGACATTGCAAGGACTGGGCTCATGCATGACATTGCAAGGACTGGGCTCATGCATGACATTGCAAGGACTGGGCTCATGCATGACATTGCAAGGACTGGGCTCATGCATGACATTGCAAGGACTGGGCTCATGCATTACATTGCAAGGACTGGGCTCATGCATGACATTGCAAGGACTGGGCTCATGCATGACATTGCAAGGACTGGGCTCATGCACGACATTGCAAGGACTGGGCTCATGCACGACATTGCAAGGACTGGGCTCATGCATGACATTGCAAGGACTGGGCTCATGCATGACATTGCAAGGACTGGACTCATGCATGACATTGAAGGACTGGGCTCATGCATGACATTGCAAGGACTGGGCTCATGCATGACATTGCAAGGACTGGACTCATGCATGACATTGCAAGGACTGGGCTCATGCATGACATTGCAAGGACTGGGCTCATGCATGACATTGCAAGGACTGGGCTCATGCATGACATTGCAAGGACTGGGCTCATGCATGACATTGCAAGGACTGGGCTCATGCATTACATTGCAAGGACTGGGCTCATGCATGACATTGCAAGGACTGGGCTCATGCATGACATTGCAAGGACTGGGCTCATGCACGACATTGCAAGGACTGGGCTCATGCACGACATTGCAAGGACTGGGCTCATGCACGACATTGCAAGGACTGGGCTCATGCACGACATTGCAAGGACTGGGCTCATGCACGACATTGCAAGGACTGGGCTCATGCACGACATTGCAAGGACTGGGCTCATGCACGACATTGCAAGGACTGGGCTCATGCATGACATTGCAAGGACTGGGCTCATGCACGACATTGCAAGGACTGGGCTCATGCACGACATTGCAAGGACTGGGCTCATGCATGACATTGAAGGACTGGGCTCATGCATGACATTGCAAGGACTGGGCTCATGCACGACATTGCAAGGACTGGGCTCATGCACGACATTGCAAGGACTGGGCTCATGCATGACATTGAAGGACTGGGCTCATGCATGACATTGAAGGACTGGGCTCATGCATGACATTGTAAGGACTGGGCTCATGCACGACATTGCAAGGACTGGGCTCATGCATGACATTGAAGGACTGGGCTCATGCATGACATTGCAAGGACTGGGCTCATGCATGACATTGCAAGGACTGGACTCATGCATGACATTGCAAGGACTGGGCTCATGCATGACATTGCAAGGACTGGGCTCATGCATGACATTGCAAGGACTGGGCTCATGCATGACATTGCAAGGACTGGGCTCATGCATGACATTGCAAGGACTGTGCTCATGCATGACATTGCAAGGACTGGGCTCATGCATGACATTGCAAGGACTGGGCTCATGCATGACATTGCAAGGACTGGGCTCATGCATGACATTCATCACGGCTTCGCAGGTAGGAAATAAAGAGTCACAAATCTACTTGAGTTTTACCTTCAGGTAACAGAAGCAAGGCAAGAGAGAGAGGGATGGGTAGACTGCATCTCTGTGTACTGCTAGAAGGCTTTTGACACAGTACCGCACAAGAGACTGGTTCAAAAATTAGAAGAGGAAGCATGAATAGTAGGGAAAGTATTGCAATGGATCAGGGAATATCTGACAGGAAGGAAACAACGAGTGTTGGTACGTGATCAAGTGTAAGAATGGGTGCATGTGTTGAGTGGGGTTCCACAAGGGTCAGTCCTAGGTCCGGTGCTGTTTCATGTATACGTGAATGACATGATGGAAGTAATAGATTCGGAAGTGTCGCTGTTCGCTGATGATGTGGAACTGATGAGGAGAATACAAGCGGGCGAAGAACAGTATAGATTACAAAGGGATCTGGACAGACAACAAGTCTGGTCCGACAAATAGCTCCTGGAGTTTAACCCCAGCAAGTGTAAAGTCATGAAGATTAGGGAAGGACAAAGAAGACCGCAGACGGAGTACAGGTTAGGGGATCAAAAGCTGCAAACTTCGCTTAAAGAAAACGATCTTTGGGTAAGCATTATACAGGGCAAGTCCCCTGAGGCACACATCAGTCAAATTAATGCTGCTGCATATAGGCGCCTGGCAAACCTGAGAATAGCATTTTGACATCTAAATAAGGAGTCATTCACGACATTGTACACCGTGTACGTTAGGACAAAACTGGAGTATGCAGCACCAGTCTGGAACCCACACCTAGTCAAACACGTTAAGAAACTGGAGAAAGTGCAAAAGTTTGTAAGAAAACAAGTCCTGGAACTGAGGGTATGTCTTACGAGGAGAGATTAAGGGAACTCAACCTGATAAGACTAGAGGATAGGAGGGATAAGGGGGGCATAATAATGACGTATAAAATACAGATAGGAACTGACAAGGTGGGCAGGGCTCGAATGTTTCAGAGATGAGACACAGGAATAAGGGGCCACAATTGGAAGTTGAAAACCCAGATGAGCCATAAGGATGTTAGGAAGTATTTCTTTAGCCCTAGAGTTATCAGGAAGTGGAATAGTCTGGAGAATAATGGAGTGGAGGCAGGATCCATACGTTGCTTCAAGAAGAGGTATGATAAAGCTCATGGAGCAGGGAGAGTGTGGACCTAGTAGCGACTAGTAAAGAGGCGGGACCAGGAGCTATGATTAGACCCTTGCAACCACAATTGGGTAAAAACATACAGAGGAAAAAGAAGGAATTGAGTCAGATGCATCTCTGTTTGATGATTGAAAATTAATCAGGGGAATTGAAACCTTTGTGGACAAAGAAAGGCTGCAAATGGATGTGGATGAACTGCAAGATTGGCCCTATAAGTGGTTACCTGAACGCAATCCTAGATTCAACCCTCACCCACAGACAAAGACCCTGGGGTGAGGATAGTGTCTGGTACACTATCCGACTGCCAAGTCAACTTAGTAACCTCAGCAGCCAATGCTCGTTTGTCAAATCTAAGACTTCCTCTCAGGAATGTCAACATTTTTCAAGCCTAACTGAGAGTATACAGCAACAACTTGGACCTACTCCTGACAAAGCATATTAAGAGACCGAAGAAAGTGCAAAGGTATGAAACAGAATCTGTTCTAGAGCTAGGGAGTATAAGTTATGACCAGAAGCTGAAGAAAGTGAACCTGAGGACACTAGAGAACAGAAGAACCAGCTGAAGGAAGTGAACCTGAGGACACTAGAGAACAGAAGAACCTGCTGAAGGAAGTGAACCTGAGGACACTAGAAAACAAAAGAACCAGCTGAAGGAAGTGAACCTGAGGACACTAGAGAACAGAAGAACCAGCTGAAGGAAGTGAACCGGAGGACACTAGAAAACAGAAGAAGCAGCTGAAGGAAGTGAACCTGAGGACACTAGAAAACAGAAGAACCAGCTGAAGGAAGTGAACCTGAGGACACTAGAGAACAGAAGAAGCAGCTGAAGGAAGTGAACCTGAGGACACTAGAGAACAGAAGAACCAGCTGAAGGAAGTGAACCTGAGGACACTAGAGAACAGAAGAAGCAGCTGAAGGAAGTGAACCTGAGGACACTAGAGAACAGAAGAACCAGCTGAAGGAAGTGAACCTGAGGACACTAGAAAACAGAAGAACCAGCTGAAGGAAGTGAACCTGAGGACACTAGAAAACAGAAGAACCAGCTGAAGGAAGTGAACCTGAGGACACTAGAGAACAGAAGAACCTGCTGAAGGAAGTGAACCTGAGGACACTAGAGAACAGAAGAACCAGCTGAAGGAAGTGAACCTGAGGACACTAGAGAACAGAAGAACCAGCTGAAGGAAGTGAACCTGAGGACACTAGAGAACAGAAGAACCAGGGGAGATATGATCTCAGCAGGCAAAATATGAAGGGAAATTGATTGACAAGGGCTGGCAACATGTGTATTAATATTGGTAGAATTACCTATAATATGTAAAGTAAAAGGACACAAGTGCAACTAATGTGACATTTTACTGTGGCAACGTTTCGCTCTCCAGGAGCTTTATCAAGCTGTTACAAACAGTACATGGACACACAGGGTATATACATGTATAGGCTCAGAATGAGGTGCAATAATAGTGGTAGTAATAGTTACAATATAAGTTGTATTAGCAGTAGTAATACAAATAACAAAAAGGCACAATACCGTGACTGGAACGATACACAAATAACCCGCACATAAAAGAGAGAAGCTTACGACGACGTTTCGGTCCGACTTGGACCATTGACAAAGTCACACTGTAATACAATATGGTAGGACAATCAAGTATAGCATTTAAAACCTTTTACTCATGTGCAAGTTAATTATTCTACCATATTGTATCACTACTGCTAATACAATTAGTATTACTACTACTAATGTGGAGAAATTTTCTCCAGGAGGGGGTATCAGCCCCCTTCAGCCCCTTTCAGCCCTTTCACCCCTTTCAGCCCTGAGGGGCCCAGCCCTCTCAGAAGGGGCAAGCGTCTTGTTTACTGCTACAGTGAGTAATTGATCGCAGATGCAGTACGAGTATGCGGCGTGGTCAAGCGACCGCTGCTCCTTGCAGTCCAGTGTTGCAGAGTGTATTTTAATAAGAGACAGTTCATCTCTTACCTTAGCAGGACAATTAAGGAAAATCCTGCTCCCACTTTATTACTATAGTAAAGATAGTGGACATTGTTGTCTATGCTTAAGACAGCAAGAATCAAACATTCTGCTTTGCTTCATCGAGGAAGTGGCAAGGAAGCAAAAGTACTATGTCAGCTTTTCCTTTGTGCAAGGGGCAGTGACGGCGTGGGGTGCTGTGGCGTCTTCAGATTACTTTTGACTCTACTGAGAGTGACACTGACGCCAGGATAACCAACAAACAACGATCTGTACGTTAGTGTGAACAAAGTGTCTCATAAAACACAATAAACACTTAAGAGAAGTGTGATCAGCTTCTTTAGTGATAAGATTGTGAACAATAAAGACAAATCTTGTGGAACATAGCGTACCAGTGTGCGTTTTCCTAGACTATGGAAGACGTGAACATCCAAGGACACTTCAGCTTCTATCAAGTCACCGATATCTGTCGAAGGTGTGAAGAACACCATAGCTCACGTTACAAGAGCAAGGTGGGTTACGAATTTCTTGTAGTATGGAGGACTGCACAGTTCTTGAGTTGCAAGGAGTTTGTAATCAACCTATAGTCGGCAGTTAGGTGCAGACTTTTGAGTCCACACAAGTAAGTTTGTCGGCCATCAATGAATGAAATATGCTGACATAACACCCCCTAGGGGTAATTTATAATCTTACAAATTATAACTCATTACAGCCTGTTGAGAGCTGATCATGACAACAATTCAAGACCTCGTCTGCAGGGGCGGCTGTGTAGACAATTTGTTGTCTTTTATCAGCTAATTGTTCCCTATATTTAAATTTAAAATTAAGCTTAACTGGTAATCCCATTTCTCAACATTTTGGTTGAGCTCGAACCGGATAAAGACCACACTGTGGTCCAAATATGTTGTACTACAGTGTACAAATAACCTACGAGCCAAGGTCCTTTGAAAAAAGCTGTAAAACTAGTGTTTTACAAAATAAATCAGTATAAATGAGTCTCTCCAGACTCAATCACAGAGAATGGGCAGCCAAAAGAAAACGGGCGCTCACCCAGCGTTCACCCAAAGAAAACGGGAGCTGGGTGACTCACCCAACAAGAAAACGAGGGATGGCACCCGGCATCCACTGCTCCAAGCTCGAAGAAGTGCTGACTAAGACGACAACAACCCAACTGATGTTCAGTTTGTCTGAGTGCATATACACATAGTGTTTATAATGTTTATAAACAGAAATTAAGAGACAAGATTGTGTTAAAGTTTGTTTCTTATAGATATACCTGTTACATTAAAGGAACTTATATATAAAGTGTAAGCTTTCAAATACATATTAACAGTGACATTTATATATGTGTAAGTAATATTCACGTGTGATTTACAGTTATACAATGACATTTATAGTGTATAGTGAATGAAGTGTATAACGTTATTTACGATTAATCATCGTGGTCAGGCTGACACAGCAAACTCAAGCCATAAACACCAGCCACATGTACTGTGTACTCTTCATGGTCATTGACCCTGAGGTTAAGCTTAGTAGGTCAGTAGTGTCTGACTCGAGTATTGCTGACTTAAGCATAGCAAAAACTCAGCTGTTTATAGCAGTACAGTGTTTTTTAAACACTCTAAGTGTGGTGCTAGAATTTTCAGTATACCATTAAAATGGCTTGTTTGAAAACTCAGTTTCACCGTTTACAGACTAAGATTACACAATTAGAAAATCTAATTTCCGACTGTATAGGATTAACTCAAGAAACAAACATAAATTTTGATGATCTTGAGGTCAAATTTGAATTACTTAAACAACGTCTGGAAATAATTAATTCAGACTATACACATTATGAAAATAAATTTCTTGAATCAGACCCATCTGAGGATGAAATTAAAAATGTTTTGGATACATTTAGTAATCAACAATTAAGGTGGACAGGAGTACAGGCTATCTGCCGCAAAACTCTGTCACAGAGACCTACTGTAACTAGTGGTCAAACACCTGTTACACCTGTAACAACAACAAAAGTACCATTACCAAGCTTACCTACATTGTCATTTCCTATTTTCCAAGGTCATAATTATGAAGAATTCATTAGTGTTTTTCAATCCATAGTAAATTCACGAACTAACATAGATGAGATTGCTAAGTTCAATTATCTTAAATGTCTTGTGAAGGGAGAACCCTATGAACTGATTAAGTCATTTCCGGTGGTTAAAGGCAATTATCAAATAGCCTTACGTGTCTTAGCAGACAATTACTTTGATGCTGACAAGGCTAGAGTTAGACATGGAGTCTTAATATCAAGCTTGAAGCCACCCAAACATTGTTTTTCAGACTTACAGGCATTTAGAATCACATTAGACAATAGTCTCATATCTCTAGGTGCTAAATATGACCTAAGACAATGTGATTGGTTTATCAGTGGTATTGTACAGGATAAGTTGTCACCACAAACTATTGAACGATTAAATATTATGTTCAATAAACGCTATTTCACTTGTGAAGAAATTAGCAATGGTTTACAAACAATAGTTTCATGCATGCAAGCAACGAGACAAGATGAAAAATCCACAAATCTGGTGGATAATAAACCTTCAACTCAGTATAAGAAGAGTATGCCTACTCCCACTAAACCACAGAATGGGAAATCCCATATAGGCATTTATCAAGCTGTGAATACAACAGACCGTAAACAGACTGTCACACATAAACTTACTCCAAAATGTGTACTTTGTGATGGAACACATTGGGCACAGTATTGTAGTCAATACACATCAATGGAGGCACGTAAACAACGTGTTCATCAGCTGAAAAGATGCATCAAGTGTTTAGGTGAACACAAGGGAGGAAAATGCTCACTGAAGAAGTGTTTTAAATGCAAGGGTATGCATCATGCAGCATTATGCCCAAATACTTTTGCTGAACAGCAGAAGACTTCCACAGAATCAGGAAGTCAACAAGCAACAGCATTAAATGTGAGATATAAGTTTAAAGCAACTGCTCTCCCAATAGCTCGAGTTGAGTTATCTAATAAATTACACAAAACCAATGAGCTAACACTATTTGATCAAGGCTCACAAAGGTCCTTCATAAGAAGATCAGTGTTGCAGAAACTGAATAAACAACCCTATGCCAAAATACAGTCAGATATAGCTGGTTTTTTCCACAATTCTGGTAAACAGACATATGACCTAGCCAGAATCACTGTTGGTCTAGGAAACAGGAAAAAAGACAGTAGAAGCTGTGGTAGTAGATGATTTGCCTAAGTCTGTGCAGATCCAGGGATTAAAAGAAACAGTTGCAGCACTGAAAGCAGCTAAGGTCAAGTTAGCCTGTCCTGACATACAGACGGACACAATTAGTCCAATTGATTTAATCATTGGAAGTGATTATTATCACTGTTTTGTGCAAAATATAGTAAGTAAACATGATGTTCACTTGCTGAAAACAGCAGGAGGCCACATGATATGTGGTCCCATTCCCTCTCAAAGTGGGAAAGAAGCTGATATTGATTCAGTGGAAAATGTACTAGTTACGAGAATAACCGCTGATCATGTACCACAGCAAAAATTATCATTACTGGAAGAAATGAATGAACCTGTTGATAAGTTGTGGGATTTAGATGCGATAGGTATTGATGTAAATAAACCAAGCCCACAAGAGTCTCAGACTTATAACCAATATTTGGACACTGTCAAATATGAAGATGGACAGTATTGGGTTAGGTTACCATGGAAATTAAATCCACCACATCTGCCTAGCAATTATCACATGGCTTTCGGACAGATGAAAGCACAAATACATGAGCTCAGGAAGAATCCAGAGCTACTGACTGTCTATGATAATATCATACAAGAACAGTTGGACAATAAATTCATTGAGGAAATAGTCGAAGATAAGTTGAAGACAGAAGCTCATTATCTCCCGCACCATGGAGTCAGAAAGGATTCTGAAACCACTCCACTACGTGTTGTATATAGTTGCAGCGCACGTGCAAATAAAGATGTAGCAAGTCTTAATGACTGTCTGATGACCGGACCCTCACTAACTTAGAAGCTTGGAGACGTGCTTATGAAATTTCGCACAAACCCATATGCCTACACGGATGATATTTCCAAAGCTTTCTTAAGAGTAGGACTACAAGAAATAGATAGAGATTATACTCGATTCTTGTGGCCTGAAAATCCACATGATCCTCAAAGTCCTGTGAAAACTTATCGTTTCAAATCAGTATTATTTGGTGCAACATCCTCTCCATTCTTACTAGAAGCTACTCTAAATACACATTTGAAGAAATCTGAAAGTCCCTTCAAAGAAATCTTAAAGAAAAGTTTCTATGTGGACAATCTTCAAGGTAGTGTGAATAAAGAGGAGGATTTGAAATCCTTATACAGAGGAGCTAACAAGGAGATGAAAGAAGCAAATATGTCTCTAAGGATGTGGAATACAAATTCAATGCAATTAATGGAACTTATCAAGGAAGATTTCCCTGAAACTGAAATTCCTGATTGCAACAATATGCTGGGACTTAATTGGAACACACAGGAAGATACGTTGAGTCTCAAAAAGATAAACAATAAATCAAGCAGTACACTCACTAAACGTAGTTTACTGTCAGAGGTATCACAATGTTTTGATCCTCTAGGACTCGTCTCACCAATTACCATAAAGGGTAAAATGCTTATGCAAGATGCATGGAAGCTCAAAATTGGATGGGATGAGAACTTGCCTCTAGAAATGAGTCAAGCATGGGATGAAATATCCAAGGAGTTTAAACAACTTCATCAAATTAAATTTCCCAGACAAATAGGTCAAGAGGGAAACAATTACACATTACATGTGTTCTGTGATGCGTCAACCAGAGGTTATGGCGCTGTAGCTTACATGAGTAATGCTGAAGGAAGCACACTAATTACTTCAAAGGCCGGGGTAGCACCCTTGAAGGTCAGAACAGTACCACAATTGGAGCAAATTGGAACAAAACTAGCTGTTTATCTCAAAAAAGTACTTGATCATCTCACTATTGAAAAAACCGTCATCTTGAGTGATAATGAAGCAGTTGTCCAGTGGTTAAGAAATAATAAGAGTAAGTTGGTCTATGTACAGAACAGAGTAGCAGAAATAAAAGAGATGCAGAGAGATTATCTCTTTCTTCACGTCTCTACCCAAGAGAATCCAGCTGACGCGTTGTCACGTGGTGTCCCACTCAAGAAAATTGTGGATAATAAATTATGGCTCCACGGACCGAACTGGCTCTCTAAGGAAAATAACTGGCCTCAGCAAAAAGCTCACATTATGCCAGAAGAAACAGTCTGCTTGAACACAGCAGAAATAAGTTGTGTAAATACTGCAGACACAACAGAAATAGTCATTGATGGATCTAAATACTCATCTTTGGTAAACTCTTAAGAGTTACAGCTCTTGTCTTTAAATTCATTAAAGGAATAAAACCTGATTATGAATGTCTTGAACCCATTAAATACTGGGTGAAACTAATACAGAAAGATGTTTTCTCTACAGAATATAAATTTCTAGAAACACAAAATAAATCCCCAAATAAACCTGTCATGATTAATTCTTTAGGACTTTATCTCGACTCAGAAAAGATTATAAGATGTCGAGGAAGAATTCATAATTCTTCACTACCTAAAGAAGCCATACATCCAATATTGATCCCCAAGAATCATTGGCTAACAAAACTGATTGTGCAAAACGCCCACAGTAACGTGTTACATGGTGGGGTAGCTGACACACTTTGTCATATACGACAATCCTACTGGATACCTCAAGGTCGACAAAGTGTGAAAAAACAAATAAAGGACTGTATTACTTGTCGTCACTACGATATGCGAGTATGTCAGTATCCAGGTCCACCTCCATATCCCTCTGAAAGAGTTTGTCATATCACTCCATTTGAGGTGACAGGTGTAGATTACACTGGACCAATAATTTTAACCAAAACAGTTGACAAAGTTCCCATCAAGGTGTACATCTGTTTGTTCACTTGTGCTACAACTAGAGCAGTACATCTAGAAGTAGCCACTGACATGTCTGCTGAAACCTTTATCAAATTATTCAGAAGGTTTGCAGCCAGAAGGGCATGTCCCAGACTGATGATTTCAGATAATGCAACGAACTTTGTTGCTGGTGCTGCTTGTATAGCAAGATCTTTGATCAACCAGAAGTACAACAGATGCTGAATCAACGCAGTTGTCGTTGGAGATACATTCCTCCTAAATCTCCATGGCACGGCGGATTTTATGAAAGAATGATCGGCATTGTAAAACGTTGTTTAAGGAAGACTTTTCATCGTCAGAGAATAGACTTAGAAGAATTCCGTACAGTTGTGACTGAAATAGAAAATAGAGTCAACAACAGACCTCTAACTTATGTTACCGATGATCTGGACAATTTAGAAGTGTTAAGTCCATCTCATTTACTCCATGGCAGAAGGCTCTAACCTGTTCCTCCCATGAATGATAAAGAAATCATAGAGGTTCCTACTTACTTCGAACCTGAGCAACTCAGACGTAAATTCAAACACCTTAATAAAGTGATTGAACGCTGGGAGAAAATTTGGTGAGAAGACTATCTCACCTCATTGAGAGAACACTTCTATGGAGCTGGTGTTCCTGAAAATCATAAGTCCTTAAGACCTGGTGACATAGTGATTATCGACAATGATGGTCCGAGGTCCCAATGGCCACTTGGAAAAATTGTGACCATATATCCTGATGCAAATGGAATCATCAGGACAGTTGATGTTTTAAGCAAAGGTGTAGTGAATAAGCGGACAATAAATAAACTAGTGCCGTTAGAATTACACAGTGTTGAAAACAAAATTAGCGATTCTCCAGAAACCACACAGACTAAAGCTGTTCAGAAAAGACAAGCAGCAGTGGTGGCGAGTGAGAAAATTAAAATAATGTTAAGTGATGAATAGTTCACCTGCAGCGAACCTCCGCCGCCCCCCAGTGTGGAGAAATTTTCTCCAGGAGGGGGTATCAGCCCCCTTCAGCCCCTTTCAGCCCTTTCAGCCCTGAGGGGCCCAACCCTCTCAGAAGGGGCAAGCATCTTGTTTACTGCTACAGTGAGTAATTGATCGCAGATGCAGTACGAGTATGCGACGTGGTCAAGCGACCGCGGCTCCTTGCAGTCCAGTGTTGCAGAGTGTATTTTAATAAGAGACAGTTCATCTCTTACCTTAGCAGGACAATTAAGAAAAATCCTGCTCCCACTTTATTACCATAGTAAATTAGTGGACATTGTTGTCTATGCTTAAGACAGCAAGAATCAAACATTCTGCTGTGCTTCATCGAGGAAGTGGCAAGGAAGCAAAAGTACTATGTCAGCTTTTCCTTTGTGCAAGGGGCAGTGACGGCATGGGGTGCTGTGGCGTCTTCAGATTACTTTTTGACTCTACTGAGAGTGACACTGACGCCAGGATAACCAGCAAAGAACACTGATCTGTACGTTAGCGTGGACAAAGTGTCTCATAAAACACAATAAACACTTAAGAGAAGTGTGATCAGCTTCTTTAATGATAAGATTGTGAACAATAAAGACAAATCTTGTGGAACATAGTGTACCAGTGTGAGTTTTCCTAGACTATGGAAGACGTTGACATCCAAGGACACTTCAGCTTCTATCAAGTCACCGATATCTGTCGAAGGTGTGAAGAACACCATAGCTCACGCTACAAGAGCAAGGTAGGTTACGAATTTCTTGTAGTACGGGGGACTGCGCAATTCTTGAGTCGCAAGGAGTTTGTAATCAACCTATAGTCGGCAGTAAGGGGCGGACTTTTGAGTCCACACAAGTAAGTTTGTCAGCCATCAGTGAATGAAATATGCTGACATAACACCCCCTAGGGGTAATTTATAATCTTACAAATCATAACTCATTACAGTCTGTTGAGAGATGATCATGACAACAATTCAAGACCTCGTCTGCAGGGGCGGCTGTGTAGACGATTTGCTGTCTTTTATCAGCTAAGTGTTCCCTATATTTAAATTTAAAATTAAGCTTAACTGGTAATCCCAATTCTTAACAACTAGCAACACTAGTATTGCACCTCACTCTGAGCCTATATATACCCTCTGTGTCCATGTATTGTTTGTAACAGCTTGACAAAGCTGCTGGAGAGCGAAACGTTGCCATAATAAAATGTCACATTAGTTGCACTTGTGTCCTTTTACTTTACAACATGTGTATGAGAGTAGCTTTGGAAATTAAAGAGAAACGTAAGTCATGGGGATGTTAGGAAGTGAAAACACGCAGATAAAGTGGTAGAGGCAGAGTCTGTACAGATGTTAATGATCAGCTGTGACTGACAAGGCTAAGACAGGGGTACACAACCCACACTATTACGATAGACGTTAGAATTTGTAAAGTATTTATGGCACGAGGCCACACCTCTTACCCCTGACATCAGCTGGCTTCAGGCGAGTAGTGCAGAGGTGACGCCACACCTCTTACCCCTGACTTCAGCTGGCTTCAGGCGAGTAGTGCAGAGGTGACGCCACACCTCTTACCCCTGACATCAGCTGGCTTCAGGCGAGTAGTGCAGAGGTGACACCACACCTCTTACCCCTGACTTCAGCTGGCTTCAGGCGAGTAGTGCAGAGGTGACGCCACACCTCTTACCCCTGACTTCAGCTGGCTTCAGGCGAGTAGTGCAGAGGTGACGCCACACCTCTTACCCCTGACTTCAGCTGGCTTCAGGCGAGTAGTGCAGAGGTGACGCCACACCTCTTACCCCTGACGTCAGCTGGATTTAGGCGAGTAGTGCAGAGGTGACGCCACACCTCTTACCCCTGACTTCAGCTGGCTTCAGGCGAGTAGTGCAGAGGTGATTCCACACCTCTTACCCCTGACTTCAGCTGGCAGAGGTGACGCCACACCTCAGGCGAGTAGTGCAGAGGTGATGCCACACCTCTTACCCCTGACTTCAGCTGACTTCAGGCGAGTAGTGCAGAGGTGACGCCACACCTCTTACCCCTGACTTCAGCTGGCTTCAGGCGAGTAGTGCAGAGGTGACGCCACACCTCTTACCCCTGACTTCAGCTGGCTTCAGGCGAGTAGTGCAGAGGTGGCGCCACACCTCTTACCCCTGACTTCAGCTGGCTTCAGGCGAGTAGTGCAGAGGTGACGCCACACCTCTTACCCCTGACGAGTAGTCAGCTGGCTGGCTTCAGGCGAGTAGTGCAGAGGTGACGCCACACCTCTTACCCCTGACTTCAGCTGGCAGAGGTTCAGGCGAGTAGTGCAGAGGTGACGCCACACCTCTTACCCCTGACTTCAGCTGGCTTCAGGCGAGTAGTGCAGAGGTGACGCCACACCTCTTACCACTGACTTCAGCTGGCTTCAGGCGAGTAGTGCAGAGGTGACGCCACACCTCTTACCCCTGACTTCAGCTGTCTTCAGGCGAGTAGTGCAGAGGTGACGCCACACCTCTTACCCCTGACTTCAGCTGGCTTCAGGCGAGTAGTGCAGAGGTGACGCCACACCTCTTACCCCTGACTTCAGCTGGCTTCAGGCGAGTAGTGCAGAGGTGACGCCACACCTCTTACCCCTGACTTCAGCTGGCTTCAGGCGAGTAGTGCAGAGGTGACGCCACACCTCTTACCCCTGACTTCAGCTGGCTTCAGGCGAGTAGTGCAGAGCAGAGGTGACGCCACACCTCTTACCCCTGACTTCAGCTGGCTTCAGGCGAGTAGTGCAGAGGTGACGCCACACCTCTTACCCCTGCCTTCAGCTGGCTTCAGGCGAGTAGTGCAGAGGTGACCCCACACCTCTTACCCCTGACTTCAGCTTCAGCTGGCAGAGGTTCAGGCGAGTAGTGCTGAGGTGACGCCACACCTCTTACCCCTGACTTCAGCTGGCTTCAGGCGAGGCGAGTAGTCTTACCCCTGACTGCAGAGGTGACGCCACACCTCTTACCCCTGACTTCAGCTGGCTTCAGGCGAGTAGTGCAGAGGTGACGCCACACCTCTTACCCCTGACTTCAGCTGGCTTCAGGCGAGTAGTGCAGAGGTGACGCCACACCTCTTACCCCTGACTTCAGCTGGCTTCAGGCGAGTAGTGCAGAGGTGACGCCACACCTCTTACCCCTGACTTCAGCTGGCTTCAGGCGAGTAGTGCAGAGGTGACGCCACACCTCTTACCCCTGACTTCAGCTGGCTTCAGGCGAGTAGTGCAGAGGTGACGCCACACCTCTTACCCCTGACTTCAGCTGGCTTCAGGCGAGTAGTGCAGAGGTGACGCCACACCTCTTACCCCTGACTTCAGCTGGCTTCAGGCGAGTAGTGCAGAGGTGACGCCACACCTCTTACCCCTGACTTCAGCTGGCTTCAGGCGAGTAGTGCAGAGGTTACGCCACACCTCTTACCCCTGACTTCAGCTGGCTTTAGGCGAGTAGTGCATAGGTGACCCCACACCTCTAACCCCTGACTTCAGCTGGCTTCAGGCGAGTAGTGCAGAGGTGACGCCACACCTCTTACCCCTGACAGAGGTCAGCTGGCTTCAGGCGAGTAGTGCAGAGGTGACGCCACACCTCTTACCCCTGACGTCAGATGGATTGAGGCGAGTAGTGCAGAGGTGACGCCACACCTCTTACCCCTGACTTCAGCTGGCAGAGGTTCAGGCGAGTAGTGCAGAGGTGACGCCACACCTCTTACCCCTGACTCAGCTGGCTTCAGGCGAGTAGTGCAGAGGTGACGCCACACCTCTTACCCCTGACTTCAGCTGGCTTCAGGCGAGTAGTGCAGAGGTGACGCCACACCTCTTACCCCTGACTTCAGCTGGCTTCAGGCGAGTAGTGCAGAGGTGACGCCACACCTCTTACCCCTGACTTCAGCTGGCTTCAGGCGAGTAGTGCAGAGGTGACGCCACACCTCTTACCCCTGACTTCAGCTGGCTTCAGGCGAGTAGTGCAGAGGTGACGCCACACCTCTTACCCCTGACTTCAGCTGGCTTCAGGCGAGTAGTGCAGAGGTGACGCCACACCTCTTACCCCTGACTTCAGCTGGCTTCAGGCGAGTAGTGCAGAGGTGACGCCACACCTCTTACCCCTGACTTCAGCTCAGCTGGCGCCACACCTCAGGCGAGTAGTGCAGAGGTGACGCCACACCTCTTACCCCTGACTTCAGCTGGCTTCAGGCGAGTAGTGCAGAGGTGACGCCACACCTCTTACCCCTGACTTCAGCTGGCTTGCGGCGAGTAGTGCAGAGGTGCGGCCACACCTCTTACCCCTGACTTCAGCTGGCTTCAGGCGAGTAGTGCAGAGGTGGCGCCACACCTCTTACCCCTGACGAGTCAGCTGGCTTCAGGCGAGTAGTGCAGAGGACGCCACACCTCTTACCCCTGACTTCAGCTGACTTCAGGCGAGTAGTGCAGAGGTGACGCCACACCTCTTACCCCTGACTTCAGCTGGCTTCAGGCGAGTAGTGCAGAGGTGACGCCACACCTCTTACCCCTGCCTTCAGCTGGCTTCAGGCGAGTAGTGCAGAGGTGGCGCCACACCTCTTACCCCTGACTTCAGCTCAGCTGGCGCCACACCTCAGGCGAGTAGTGCAGAGGTGACGCCACACCTCTTACCCCTGACTTCAGCTGGCTTCAGGCGAGTAGTGCAGAGGTGACGCCACACCTCTTACCCCTGACTTCAGCTCAGCTGGCAGAGGTCAGGCGATTAGTGCAGAGGTGACGCCACACCTCTTACCCCTGACTTCAGCTGGCTTCAGGCGAGTAGTGCAGAGGTGACGCCACACCTCTTACCCCTGACTTCAGCTGGCTTCAGGCGAGTAGTGCAGAGGTGACGCCACACCTCTTACCCCTGACTTCAGCTGGCTTCAGGCGAGTAGTGCAGAGGTGACGCCACACCTCTTACCCCTGCCTTCAGCTGGCTTCAGGCGAGTAGTGCAGAGGTGACGCCACACCTCTTACCCCTGACTTCAGCTGGCTTCAGGCGAGTAGTGCAGAGGTGACGCCACACCTCTTACCCCTGCCTTCAGCTGGCTTTAGGCGAGTCAGGCGAGTAGTGCAGAGGTGACGCCACACCTCTTACCCCTGACTTCAGCTGGCTTCAGGCGAGTAGTGCAGAGGTGACTCCACACCTCTTACCCCTGACATCAGCTGGCTTCAGGCGAGTAGTGCAGAGGTGACGCCACACCTCTTACCCCTGACTTCAGCTGGCTTCAGGCGAGTAGTGCAGAGGTGACGCCACACTGACGCCACACCTCTTACCCCTGACTTCAGCTGGCTTCAGGCGAGTAGTGCAGAGGTGACGCCACACCTCTTACCCCTGACTTCAGCTGGCTTCAGGCGAGTAGTGCAGAGGTGACGCCACACCTCTTACCCCTGACTTCAGCTGGCTTCAGGCGAGTAGTGCAGAGGTGACGCCACACCTCTTACCCCTGACTTCAGCTGGCTTCAGGCGAGTAGTGCAGAGGTGACGCCACACCTCTTACCCCTGACTTCAGCTGGCTTCAGGCGAGTAGTGCAGAGGTGACGCCACACCTCTTACCCCTGACTTCAGCTGGCTTTAGGCGAGTAGTGCAGAGGTGATGCCACACCTCTTACCCCTGACTTCAGCTGACTTCAGGCGAGTAGTGCAGAGGTGACGCCACACCTCTTACCCCTGACTTCAGCTGGCTTCAGGCGAGTAGTGCAGAGGTGACGCCACACCTCTTACCCCTGACTTCAGCTGGCTTCAGGCGAGTAGTGCAGAGGTGACGCCACACCTCTTACCCCTGACTTCAGCTGGCTTCAGGCGAGTAGTGCAGAGGTGACACCACACCTCTTACCCCTGACTTCAGCTGGCTTCAGGCGAGTAGTGCAGAGGTGACGCCACACCTCTTACCCCTGACTTCAGCTGGCTTCAGGCGAGTAGTGCAGAGGTGACGCCACACCTCTTACCTCTGACTTCAGCTGGCTTCAGGAGAGTAGTGCAGAGGTGACGCCACACCTCTTACCCCTGACATGCCAAAGCCACTTATACTATGCATAGCATTACGGGCTGGCTTAAAATAACTTAAGATTAACTAAGCAATGATGAAGTCAGTGATAAAACATTAATGTAAACAGATTACTATAAAGCACAAGTGAGTATTACAAAGACAGGTCATATGAAGGATTCTGTTAGGTAGTGTATTTAAAAAATAATAAAGTTAGATTGGGTTTTAGGTTTAACATTTATGTGATATAATTGTGAGAAACATTTAAGATATACAATTTATAAGGTTCAGTTATTCAGTATTTATTTGGTTTTGGGTGAGTAAGTGATCTTTGAGTAGAGACTTGAATTTATAAACAGGTAGTGTTTCTTTTATATTTACAGGTAATGAATTCCAGATTTTAGGGCCTTTTATGTGCATTGAGTTTTTGCATAGTGTGAGATGAACACGAGGAACATCAAAGAGTGATCTGTGCCTTGTGTTATGGTCATGTGTTCTGTTGAGGTTGGCAAGGAGATGTTTGAGGGGAGGGTTAATATCAGAGTTAAGTGTTCTATGTATGTAATAGGTGCAGTAATAAGTATGGATGTTTTGTATGGTGAGTAGGTTTAGTGTATTGAATATTGGTGGAGTGTGCTGCCTGTAGTGAGAATTTGTTATCATTCTAACTGCAGCCTTTTGTTGGGTAATTAGTGGTCTGAGATGGTTAATTGTTGTTGAGCCCCATGCACAAATTCCATAGGTGAGATAGGGGTAAATAAGAGAGTGATATAGGGCCAGGAGGGCTGACTGTGGAACATAGTACCGTATCTTCGATAGTATGCCTACAGTCTTGGAAATTTTCTTAGAAATTTGTTGTATATGTGTATGAAATTTGAGTCTATTATCAAGGTGGATTCCTAAGAATTTTCCCTCTGTTAGCTTTGTTATAGGTGATCCGTTTATCATTATGTTAAGAGGGACATCTGTAGCTCTGTTACCAAACTGAATGAAGTAGGTTTTGTCAATGTTTAGTGTAAGTTTGTTAGTCCTCATCCAAAGTTCCAAAGTTTGAAACAATATGGAGATGAAGTGACAGGATGGAGCCTTATATAGCGCCAGGAGGTGAGACGTAGGCCACTAGTAGAACGCAGATGTAATCAACTTCGACAACCTCTACTAGTGAGAACGGCTGGATTTGAGAGGGACCTGACCTCCCAACATCTGCGTTCTACTAGTGACCTACGTCTCACCTCCTGGCGCTATATAAGGCTCCATCCTGTCACTTCATCTCCATATTGTTTCAGACTATGGAACAATGCTCTTCTCCAGACTGAGGGACTGACCACCTCAAAACTTTAAGGGTGATGGACTGATTACATCGTCTTCAAGTCTCTTCTGCTTCTATCAACTTTTCTGTACTCGACTGAAGAAGCCTTCTGTGTAGGCGAAACGTTTCGAAATAAAGATACCTAACTGTTGCATATGTGTCTTACCTAACTTTGGGGGTCCAGTCCCTGGACCCATTACGTACCTCTGTAATCTGTAAATACCTTTGTAACTTGTCATGATTGTGACCAGACTTACCTGGAGTTCATTACCTTTGTAAATTGTGAGTTCATTACCTTTGTAAATTGTGAGTTCATTACCTTTGTAAATTGTGAGTTCATTGCCTCTGTAACTTGCTCAGCTATCAAAACTTTGGAGTCCAGTCCCTGGACCAATTATGTACCTCTGTAATCTTTTGACTACCGCCCACAGGATGGGTATGGGGTGCATAATAAACATATTAAACTAACTAAACTAACAATCTGTCGGTTGTGGAGGTAGATACTTGGAATGATTCCAAGTATCTACCTCCACAACCACGACCATCAAGGACATCACCAGTAGTAGGCAGGACAAGCCTCCATCCTCTGCAGGGGTATACATAATCCCTTGTAATGACTGCAACAAATTATATGTGGGCGAAACATCAAGAGACCTGCAAACACGTATTTCAGAACACCAATATGCAAGCAGGACTGACGATACAAGGAATGCCTGTGTACAACATCGCAATTCACACAACCATTTAATTAACTACAGAAACTCAAGACTTATCGCCACAGAAGACAACACTCAATACAGAAGAATCCTGGAATCATCGCTCATCTCTATAACCAACAATTTCAACCAGATCAATGGCTTCTATAACATAGCTGAACCACTCGCCAAGAAACTTCTTCATCGCTATCCCACATAAGAACATAGAACACTGCAGAAGGTCTACTCACAACTTGTCCAATACCCCTGCCAAGCTACCCAAGACTCTATAACCCCACCCGGTAGATCATCAGATGCAGCATTCTCCACCTGACCTCAACATTCTGAACATGACTATAAATACTCCCGTACCTTCCACCCCAGGTAGATCTGTATGTGACTTGAAAAAGCCCACTGTGTGGGTGAAACGTTGTCAATAAAGGATCACATTATACTGCATATGTGTTTATATTTCCACTGTGTCGGTATTTGATACCATTTATTTCCATGTGATCAGAGACTGTGATGGAAGCTGTAGCTGTGTCAAACTGCATACAAACCATAAAATTTTCAGTTTTATTCTCTCGCACCTGATGAATAGAATGATGTAACACATCACAACTTCTTGTATTCATCCGTGGCGTCGACAATGAATTTAATATAACTCAAGAATTAGCATCAATACATAGCATGCATAGCACAGGAACCACAAAAGACATATTCAGAGAATAAACTACAATGCATGACAAGTGATGGAGGAAAGAACATGTCTGGGGCGAAGAAAGGTTTGGTTGGGCAAATCACAAAAGCTTGTGAGGATGGTGGATTCTCGAAACCCATGTTGTTGTACTGTATTATCCATCAGCAAGTATGATGAGGCGGAAAATAGGTGGATATGTTATTGCTTTTTCAGCAATGAATTTCGTGCGATCTCACGGGCATAATCATCGCCATTTTCTTGATTTTCTGAAAGAAACTGATTCTCAGTTCGTTGACTTATTATACAACAGTTCGATATTTTGTTGTGGAAAGGTTCTATCAGGGTTCTTTAAGTTCAGAAAGGAAGTTGATTCATTCCTGACCGAGAAGAATCCACCTGAACCACTTCTATGGAACGCTGACTGGTTCTGGAAATTGGCATTTTCATGCAGACGTGACAATCCATCTTAATCAATTGAAGCTGAGGTTGCAAGGTGAAACGAATTAAGTTATGATCTATTTAGGCATGTCAAGGCATTCAGATCAAAATTGATACCATTTGAAGGACAGGTGAAGGTTTCTAACTTGGTTCATTTCCCATGTTGTGAAAAATTTTATGAATAAAACGCAGCAGAATTTCCTTCATCATTAGCAACACAAATCATTAATAACTTACAAGAACTATTTCAGAAACGATTTTCTGATACTGATGGTAAAACAGATGAAATCAAAACAATTTCAAAATCCATTTCATTAGAATTTTGAAACATTCAAAAGTCAGTTTCAAATGGAAATTATTGATCTCTAATCAGACAACATGCCAAAAGAAAAGCATAAAAAGAAAATCTGGTCCAATTTTATAAATCTGTACAGCCTGAACAACTTCCAAATCAGGAGAAATTTCATTGTGGATTCGTATCAGTGTTTGGAACAACGTACAATTTTGAACAAACATTGTCAAAAGTTAAATAAGTCAAGACCAGATATCACACAAATTTATCTGATGAACATTTAAAGTCCACTGAAATAATTGGCTCCACAAACTTGAAACTTCAGTTCGTCAATATTTTGAGATTAGAAAGCCAGTTCCAACCTTCCCATTAATCTTGTACAAAGTAATCTTGCGTCAGCTTTAATCATCCGCAGTTCAGTAATTGATTACACTGTCCGATCAATGGCTTATATTTGACATTTTTCCTCATTATACATCTCAGTGTTAACACAGTGTTGTTTCTTTGTAATTATCACATTTCTTTTTTGTTCTGACTCACATCATAATGATTAGAAAAATTATTCATTTCAAACTTTTATTAAATCGTTTATATACATTTATAAGAGATTTCTTCTTTACTCTGGGAAAATGTGTAAAATATATAGTGTGGCCGTCGTAGTGAAAAGTCTGGAGACACCGGAGCTAAGTCAACCAGCTGGTAAGTTGAGGGTCAGAGCTAGCAACTGTGACACCACACCTGCAACTGTGACACAACACCTGCAACTGTGACACCACACCTGCAACTGTGACACAACACCTGCAACTGTGACACTACACCTGCAACTGTGACACCACACCTGCAACTGTGACACAACACCTGCAACTGTGACACCACACCTGCAACTGTGACACCACACCTACAACTGTGACACCACACCTGCAACTGTGACACCACACCTACAACTGTGACACCACACCTGCAACTGTGACACCACACCTGCAACTGTGACACAACACCTGCAACTGTGACACCACACCTGCAACTGTGGCACAACACCTGCAACTGTGACACCACACCTGCAACTGTGACACCACACCTGCAACTGTGACACCACACCTGCAACTGTGACACCACACCTACAACTGTGACACCACACCTGCAACTGTGACACCACACATGCAATGTTTAATGGGTTTGTTTGGTAGTATGGTAGCGGGGTTCAAATGATACGTGTCTTCGGAGGCTTCTTACTTTATTGTTAAGTCGTGGTGGGTACACAGGCTTGTGTGTTTGTGCCCATGGCCCGGGCAGGGCCATCCCACGAGAGAGAGCTGGGAGTACTTGTGTCTTCCTGCTAGGCCGCTGTGAGAGTGAGAGCGAGGCATGGGCAGACCGGCTGGCGTGCCTACCGAGAGGCCTGGCTACAGAGGGCAACACTTGAGTGGTGCGAAATATGAACTAAGCTGGCAGACAGCATGGGCTGCCTGTGCAGACAGTACAGGCTGTCTACATATGCTCGGCCACCTACCGCGCGTCGTCCCGACGCGACAATACTGGTGGTAAAAGGAACTCGGTCTCTCTCTCGTAGGAACAGGGCACAGAACACAAAATAAAAACATATATATACATATGGACATGGAAAAAAAACTTCCTACAGGGAGGGAAGAAAAAAACATGTGGGGTGTGCTAAACATCGTGGTCAAAGGCAGTGAGCGTCGATGGGCATCACTGCACTCCTTCCTGCGTCTGGACAGATACTGCAACACGGGAGACATTGCTGCGGCTGAGCTGTGACGTAACAGGGTATGGTCTCCTCTGGAACGGTGAAGCAGTCATCGTAGGAGTCGCTGCAGGTTTTCACTCAACCTGGGGCACGACATGCTGGTGCCCTCGAGTGTGGTGTCGACAAAACTCGGCAACTGGGCAGGACTTCTGGCAAGGACACTTCTCGACTGGTACTGTCGCTGGGCTGTCACTGCCGACGAGCGTTGAGCGAGTTGTGGAGCAAGTCGTGGCAGAGACGACTGGGCGAAACATCTGGGAGTCGTAACATCATACACCAGACTGCAGTGAGAGAGCTAGCAGTCAAAGTGACATCGTCTTTGTGCAGGCTGCTCACTGAAGCTTGTGACACGAGGCTGACACAATGTGTCATTCTCTCGACAGTTGGAGTTACAGCAGAGGTTAGTCTAAGCATCCCCAGACTTGTTTCTCTACATATAACTGCACTCTGACGGTCTGGAGGTGAAGTGAAACAAATCTCGATGGGAATCGTAGCAGGTACGATTCTGCAGAACATCACGAGCGACGAGCATAAAAGCTTTCTGTACAAGAGGGCTCGGTCACTCGGGCCTGACTTGACATCAGCTGTCAAACGTACTGGTCACACGGGTGACTTAGCACATTGGTGCTATTCAGGTCTGGCTCAGACCTCACTGGACACAAGGAAACTTTAAACACACCAGCAGTACATGCGGTACAACATGGCTTAACTAGCAAATGATGCTTTTCTGTGCATAAAACTGACTAAGACATACTAAAATGTGAGAACACTGACTGAGAGGAATTAACACACGACATATATCTTCTCTTAGTCTTCTCGACAATATTTTAATAATTACTGAACACTCGATGGTGACATCATGTGATGTCAGGCATGATGACGCGAGGTGACGTCATCAGCACTGTGACGTCAGCAGACATCTCGAGGTGACGTCAGGCAGACATCGTGAGGTGACGTCAGCAGACATCGTGACGTCATGAAGTCGGCCAGCATCGTCGGTGACGTCAATGTGATGCGGGCAGCAGACTACAGCATGTGGCCTGGGACATCTGGTAACTCACGTGGCTGGTAGATCCACATGACATCGCCCACACCCACGTGGCGTCGGGATCCACGTGGCGTCGTGATCTACGTGGCATGCTGGTCTACGTGGCATGCTGATCCACGTAGCTTCGAGTGGCCTCGGGCACTCGGATGCACAGCTCTGGCAATGAATCCACAAACAGCAGAAAACACAGCAGAGGGAGTGAGTAGTGGTGAGTGGTGTATGGAAATGTGGTAGCGAGGAGCGTGGATGAGTGTATGGCGAGGGAGCATCTGGCCATTCCTCCTCCTCCCACCCACAAACACAGGGAAACACACTGGACACAGAAATCACCACAAAACTCACCTCTGGCTTGCTGAAACAGCTGTGCTGAGCTGAACAACAACAGCAACATACAAGTGACGCTAAACACGTGACTTGAGAAACAGCGTGGGCCGCTGTAGCGTGGGACACTGTAGTGTGGGACGCTGTAGCGTGGGGTCACTTACAATTCTCGGAGAATTTCGGCAAATTTCGGCTGGATCCTGCTTGTACCTGTGTCTGGATGCTCAAAAGTGCAGACACGACATTAGGATAACTTGTTGAGAGACGGATGCTTCTTGTGTAGGGTGATGAAGTGAAGATGACTTCATACCTCTTCCTTCCTCTCTCAGTGCAAACACAACTGCTGCGACCACCGCTTTCCACCATTTATAACGAGTTTGTTTGGTAGTATGGTAATGGGTGGTTAAATGATAAACTTCTTCGGAGGCTTCTTGGTTTATGTTAAGTCGTGGTGGGTACACAGGCTTGTGTGTTGTGCCCATGGCCCGGGCAGGGCCATCCCACGAGAGAGAGCTACTAGTAGCCTTGTGTCTTCCTGCTAGGCCGCTGTGTGGGAATATATGGGAACACATGGGAATACATGGGAGTACATGGGAGTACATGGGAATACATGGGAGTACATGGGAGTATATGGGAATACATGGGTGTACATGGGAGTACATGGAAATACACGGAAATACATGGGAGCACATGGGAGTACATGGGAATACATGGGAGCACATTCGAATATATGGGAACACATGGGAATACATGGGAGTACATGGGAGTATATGGGAATACATGGGAGTACATGGGAGTACAAAGGAATACATGGGAGTACATGGGAGTACATGAGAATACATGGGAGCACATGGGAATACATGGGAGTACATGGGAGTACATGGGAATACATGGGAGTACATGGGAATAAATGGGAATACATGGGAGCACATGGGAATATATGGGAACACATGGGAACACATGGGAGTACATGGGAGTACATGGGAATACATGGGAGTACATGGGAGTACATGGGAATATATGGGAGCACATGGGAATACATGGGAGTACATGGGAATACATGGGAGTACATGCGAGTACATGGGAATACATGGGAGTGCATGGGAATACATGGGAGAACATGGTTATACATGGGAGAACATGGTTATACATGGGAGAACATGGGAGTACATGGGAAAGACAGGTAGCCGAGGACTTAGAACACCACAGTGAGGTTATCTTCTTGTTAAGACTCTCGTGTATTATCTCTGTGTATGAGTCAAGGACAGTAAACTGAAATGCTGCCTCGCCCCACCTTTGACTTCCTAAGGTCTCTGCCGGTGTGAAAGCAAGGGGAAAATATACATCCAACAGGCGTGTGGGAGGTGTTTGATAGGAGTGAGTGGAGGCAAGTGTTTTTTTAAAGACTTGGCGTGCTGTTGGAGTGTGACTAAAGTAACATTATGCACTGTTCCAGGGAAATCGGTAGCCAGACTTCAGTCCTGGAGGTGGGATGTACAGTGCCTACACACTGAACGAGGGGTGGTAGCCAGACTTCAGTCCTGGAGGTGGGATGTACAGTGCCTACACTCTGAACGAGGGGTGGTAGCCAGACTTGAGTCCTCGAAGTAGGAAGTACAGTGCCTGCACTCTGAACTAGAGGTGGTATTCAGACCTGAGTCCTGGAGATGGGAAGTAAAGTGGTTGTACTCTGAATGAGGGGTGGTATATTGCAGTTTGGAGGGGTATCTGAATAGTAGTATCGGCGTGCTTCTGGCAAAACGGGAATGGATTTAGTAATGGAGAAAGTATTTCTTCTTTTTCGAGTCGCCTTACTTCGGTGGTAGACAGCCGACTTTTAGATTAGATTTTGCCACCGAAGTGGCTAGTTTATTGTGCACCCCATATCCATCCTGTGGACGGCAGCGCAAGAGCATATGGATACACAAAAGGCCTAGGAACTAGACCCCGAAATGGCTAACAGGAGTACATCTGGACTTATATCTTGCGCTACCGTCCACAGGATGTATATGGGATGCACGATAAACTAGCCACTTCCATAAATGTGTTAAAAACTTGTAAATAGAGTTAAAACTGCATGACCCACTTGGGTTTAAACTACCGCAACTAAATTAATACTGTTTGTCTTAAACTGCTGATGTTACTCCACTGTAACTCACAGAGCTGTCTAAACCAATAGACCTGCTTTTAGTTACTTCCCGATCTGCTGTATCACAACCCTCTACTTCTACCATTTCTTCTATTGTTAATTCGGTTGATTAGTTATTATCATACTGTCGTGATGCAGTCGCTGAACTTTTAACAAGATTCCAATAAATTGAGATTACCCCAGCGATTGAGTGTCCATGATGGCTAGCTTAGGTTAGTGTGGGTCGTGTTGTTCAGGAGGTGAGAAGTAGCTGGTGTCTTAGGGAACATCTCGATCTCGTCCTCCCTACTATATCCTACACCTTTTTAGTCACTGTAAATTATTTTCTATCATATTAAAAAATCTGGGCTGACCCACCAACATTCACTGATAAATTTACACTGTGTCTGTAGGCGTTGACGGCTCTGGCAACGCCTCTCATTAGGCCCACACGTTATCTGACGTTCATTATCTGCTACACCCAAACCCAAATTTAGCCCAACCCACGTATTTTGACCTCATGGTTTAACAAGCAAAATATATTGATTTCACATTTAATTGTTGATTTGAAGTACAAGAGAAAATAAATAAGATATAAGAAAAAAGAATGTCAAGATTGAACAGAAAGAAATTATTCATTAGGAAAAGTGTTCTTGTTTCATGTTTCGCTTCTGAGCAGTTTGAAGCAACGAGGTGCAGCTTTCTGAACGACCAGAAGCTCACTTGCGACCAGCTCACTTGTAACCAGAAGCTCACTTGCGACCAGATGCTCACTTGCGACCAGATACTCACTTGCGATCAGAAGCTCACTTGCAACCAGAAGCTCACTTGCGACCAGATGCTCACTTGCGACCAGATGCTCACTTGCGATCAGAAGCTCACTTGTAACCAGAAGCTCACTTGCGACCAGATGCTCACTTGCGACCAGATGCTCACTTGCGATCAGAAGCTCACTTGCAACTAGAAGCTCACTTGCGACCAGATGCTCACTTGCGACCAGATGCTCACTTGCGATCAGAAGCTCACTTGTAACCAGAAGCTCATTTCCGACCAGATGCTCACTTGCGACCAGATGCTCACTTGCGATCAGAAGCTCACTTGCAACCAGAAGCTCACTTGCGACCAGCTCACTTGTAACCAGAAGCTCACTTGCGACCAGATGCTCACTTGCGACCAGATGCTCACTTGTGATCAGAAGCTCATTTGCGACCAGAAGCTCACTTGCTACCAGAAGCTCTCTTGCGACCAGATGCTCACTTGTATCCAGAAGCTCACTTGCGATCAGAAGCTCACTTGCGATCAGAAGCTCACTTGCGACCAGATGCTCACTTGCGACCAGAAGCTCACTTGTAACCAGAAGCTCACTTGCAACCAGAAGCTCACTTGCGACCAGAAGCTCTCTTGCGACCAGATGCTCACTTGCGACCAAAATCTCACTTGCGATCAGAAGCTCACTTGCAACCAGATGCTCACTTGCGATCAGAAGCTCACTTGCAACCAGAAGCTCACTTGCGATCAGAAGCTCACTTGCAACCAGAAGCTCACTTGCGACCATGTAATTTTTCCTAAAAATTAATAAATTAATCGATTACCAAAGAATTGCATAAATTATTGTTTCTTATGGACCTCTCATGCACTGCTAAAGGATAATGCACCCCATGGGGTACATTTATCTCCAGGGGGGGTTTTGCATGCAAAGAGTATGTACCCTATTTTCAGAGTATGTGAACACACTCATAAAAGGCTGCCTCCCCAACCAGCGAACCAGGTAGCTAAAGGTTTGATGATTTCAGGGCCCCATCGTCAAACCAGCACCTAGGTTCAGCCAATCATATTGTGGAACTGGCAAGTGTGGAGGTGACGTGGATACCACTCACATTCTCAGCCTTGTCATTTTCACCCAGCTGCTGGTTGAACACGGTTGTCCATTCTGTCTCTAGGCTGTGTCTTTGCCTTTTGATTTACTGTGTTGTACACATATATTTCCAACTGTATATAGTGTACATACTTGTAAATACTTATAATCGCACTTGGTGCAGGAAAATATAATTCAAAGTTATTCAGCTGTGTTTGTTCTGCTCCTTGATCCCCTTTACACCCAGGATAACAGGCCTTATTGTCCCTGGGTTGTAATAGGGGTTCATCCACCACTGGGGGTACATTTATTCCCAGGGGGGGTTCATTCACCCCTGGGGGTGCATGAACCCCAGGTTGAACAACTCTGCACCGTATTTTTTTGAACCTTTCATTAGCTGGTATTTCATTCCATTTTGCTATTATTTTGTTGCTCTTGCATCTTCTTTCTTGCAGTTTCATTCTATTATTTCCAGTTATAGATAGACTCAGCACTTCAAATAATATTTTATCTTTGAGTGTGTCGAAGCCACGAAGTCTGTCATCATCTTGAAAGAGAACAAAGGTTGAGAACGTTGACTCTTCTGAGTGATGCTACCAGTTTCGTAAACTCTTCTTAGTACCCTCTTCAGTAAGAATAAGACGAGGAATAAAGCGACCCTCTTCAGTAAGAATAAGACGAGGAATAAAGTGACCCTCTTCAGTAAGAATAAGACGAGGAATAAAGTGACCTTCTTAAGTAAGAATAAGTCGAGGAATAAAGTGACCCTCTTCAGTAAGAATAAGACGAGGAATAAAGCGACCCTCTTCAGTAAGAATAAGACGAGGAATAAAGTGACCCTCTTCAGTAAGAATAAGACGAGGAATAAAGTGACCCTCTTCAGTAAGAATAAGACGAGGAATAAAGTGACCTTCTTAAGTAAGAATAAGTCGAGGAATAAAGTGACCCTCTTCAGTAAGAATAAGATGAGGAATAAAGTGAAGAATGTGATGAAAGCGAGGCAACAAACACCTAGTGTGGCAGTTGTCTTCCTTCATAGTGACTCGAAGTTGTCATGACTCTGTGATGGCAGGTTCTAGCCCATCCTTGGTATGGTTTCTGTCATAGTGTCCAGAATATTATTGTAGGGGGTCGAGGACGGGCAACGTAGGAAGCAGGTGTTAGCAGCTGCCCCAGAATATTATTGTAGGGGGTCGAGGATGGCAACGTAGGAAGCAGGTGTTAGCAGCTGCCCCAGAATATTATTGTAGGGGGTCGAGGACGGGCAACGTAGGAAGCAGGTGTTAGCAGCTGCCCCAGAATATTATTGCAGGGGGTCGAGGATGGCAATGTAGGAAGCAGGTGTTAGCAGCTGCCCCAGAATATTATAGCAGGGGGTCGAGGATGGCAACGTAGGAAGCAGGTGTTAGCAGCTGCCCCAGAATATTATTGCAGGGGGTCGAGGACGGCAACGTAGGAAGCAGGTGTTAGCAGCTGTCCCAGAATATTATTGCAGGGGGTCGAGGACGGCAACGTAGGAAGCAGGTGTTAGCAGCTGTCCCAGAATATTATTGCATGGGGTCGAGGACGGCATCGTAGGAAGCAGGTGTTAGCAGCTGTCCCAGAATATTATTGCATGGGGTCGAGGACGGCATCGTAGGAAGCAGGTGTTAGCAGCTGTCCCAGAATATTATTGCAGGGGGTCGAGGACGGCAATGTAGGAAGCAGGTGTTAGCAGCTGTCCCAGAATATTATTGCATGGGGTCGAGGACGGCAACGTAGGAAGCAGGTGTTAGCAGCTGCCCCAGAATATTATTGCAGGGGGTCGAGGACGGCAACGTAGGAAGCAGGTGATAGCAGCTGCCCCAGAATATTATTGCAGGGGGTCGAGGACGGCAACGTAGGAAGCAGGTGTTAGCAGCTGTCCCAGAATACATGATGAAACAAGGCCATTGGAGTGACTCAAGTTCTTAGGTACAACGTTTGCAGTGGGTGGCTGAGGAAGAGCGCCTGCGCTGGGAGACCGAAAATAGTGGCAGAGCCTCGCGGGAAGACAAGCTGCTAGGAGATCAGTGCTACCGCCAGTGTTGGTGGGTGAGGTAGTGAGTGTGTGTATAACCCCGCTGTACCTGTGTCGCCAGGAGTGACTCCCTCTTCTTACTTCCATGATTAGCCTTTTCTCCTTCTTGATGCTCACTGTTGGATTAATACAATTTGTTAAGTGAGGTGTAAGTTAAGTGCTTTTGGATAACTGAGAAAAGTGCTGGCACTTACAAGGAAAAGTGTAAAAAATGAAAATCAGAGGTGAGCAACCAAGGAGGAGGAAATTAATTTAAACAAAAAGGGAATCGTGACACTCGTATATATATTAGTTGTTAATGAAGAAATAACTAAGTTTGAAACGAAAAAATATAGGGATAAATGTTATCATGACGTGAGAGTGCATCATGGCGTGAGGTGCTTGATGCTGTGAGTGTGTCAGCATCTGGTTAGTACCAGTGAGGTGCTTGATGCTGTGAGTGTGTCATCATCTGGTCAGTACCAGTGAGGTGCTTGATGCTGTGAGTGTGTCATCATCTGGTCAGTACCAGTGAGGTGCTTGATGCTGTGAGTGTGTCAGCATCTGGTCAGTACCAGTGAGGTGCTTGATGCTGTGAGTGTGTCATCATCTGGTCAGTACCAGTGAGGTGCTTGATGCTGTGAGTGTGTCAGCATCTGGTCAGTACCAGTGAGGTGCTTGATGCTGTGAGTGTGTCAGCATCTGGTCAGTACCAGTGAGGTGCTTGATGCTGTGAGTGTGTCATCATCTGGTCAGTACCAGTGAGGTGCTTGATGCTGTGAGTGTGTCATCATCTGGTCAGTACCAGTGAGGTGCTTGATGCTGTGAGTGTGTCATCATCTGGTCAGTACCAGTGAGGTGCTTGATGCTGTGAGTGTGTCAGCATCTGGTCAGTACCAGTGAGGTGCTTGATGCTGTGAGTGTGTCATCATCTGGTCAGTACCAGTGAGGTGCTTGATGCTGTGAGTGTGTCAGCATCTGGTCAGTACCAGTGAGGTGCTTGATGCTGTGAGTGTGTCAGCATCTGGTCAGTACCAGTGAGGTGCTTGATGCTGTGAGTGTGTCATCATCTGGTCAGTACCAGTGAGGTGCTTGATGCTGTGAGTGTGTCAGCATCTGGTCAGTACCAGTGAGGTGCTTGATGCTGTGAGTGTGTCAGCATCTGGTCAGTACCAGTGAGGTGCTTGATGCTGTGAGTGTGTCAGCATCTGGTCAGTACCAGTGAGGTGCTTGATGCTGTGAGTGTGTCATCATCTGGTTAGTACCAGCATCACCAGCACCACCAGCACCACCAGCAAAACCAGCACCACCAGCAACATCACCAACACCAACAGCATCACTAGCACTACAAAAATTAGAGGTCTTCCAAGAAAGATGTTGCAGTGGGTTGACGTGGTGATCCTGTTCACCTTTCTCACCTGGCCTGACCATGGCTACATACAAGGTAAGTGTGAGGGCAGGGCACGGGGTGTGTGAGGGCAGGGCACGGGGTGTGTGAGGGCAGGGCACGGGGTGTGTGAGGGCAGGGCACGGGGTGTGTGAGGGCAGGGCACGGGGTGTGTGAGGGTAGGCACGGGGTGTGTGAGGGCAGGGCACGGGGTGTGTGAGGGCAGGCACGGGGTGTGTGAGGGCAGGCACAGGGTGTGTGAGGGCAGGCACGGGGTTAGTGAAGAGAGGTGGCCAAGCAAGGTGAGGGGAAGACAGGGTGAATGAGAGGAGGACATGTTGTGGGTGAGGGGGGGGGAGAACTACAACGATACTCTAGTGTTGTGGTTCACAGGGAGAGTGATCACTGTGGCCACCCTCATGTCTGCTCAAAGAGCCTCACAGATCAAACAAGATATATATCAGTCTCTGTGAGCTGCATAACCCCAGCCTCCCGTACGTCAACACACACGAAAGGAATAGTGCAGAGAGCGGCGTAAGTTGGAAGTGCAGTTGAATATTATCATTGACGATTCCAGGCGAATCTGGAGAGATATTCACAAGGTATCATGTGGACACTAATACCCAACTTCTTTAATAAAATCGGCAAATTAGAGCATAAACGGAAAACTGATTTAAATTTTCCATAAGAAACACCAGTGTGAACATTAAAATGGTATAAAATACCGACAGGTTGTTAGGTAAGACACATATGCAACAGTTAGGTATCTTTATTTCGAAACGTTTCGCCTACACAGTAGGCTTCTTCAGTCGAGTACAGAAAAGTTGATAGAAGCAGAAGAGACTTGAAGACGATGTAATCAGTCCATCACCCTTAAAGTTTTGAGGTGGTCAGTCCCTCAGTCTGGAGAAGAGTATTGTTCCATAGTCTGAAACAATATGGAGTTGAAGTGACAGGATGGAGCCTTATATAGCGCCAGGAGGTGAGACGTAGGTCACTTTGGGAGGTCAGGTCCCTCTCAAATCCAGCCATTCTCACTAGAAGAGGTTGTCGAAGTTAATTTTCAGGTCTGTACCAAGATACCCTTGTGTTGCAGTGTCTGACAGATTGAACATTAAAATGGTATAAAATACACGTCTTCAAGTCTCTTCTGCTTCTATCAACTTTTCTGTACTCGACTGAAGAAGGCTACTGTGTAGGCGAAACGTTTCGAAATAAAGATACCTAACTGTTGCATATGTGTCTTACCTAACAAGAAACACCAGTGTTGAAAGTAGACTACACAGGCAGTGCTGTATTATCTAAGATAAACCAGTCTACTAAAATACCTCTCACAGTTTGCATTATCAACTATTTAATGTTTAAAGAAAAGCTAGTTGGCTGAGGAACTCTGATTATATCATACAAAACTCCGAACTTCACTTATCTCAGTTTTCCTGACGAAGTATAAGACTGAGCAGCAAGTTAACAACTAATTATGCATTATATCAACTTTGGGCACATATCACATTATTCTTATAGAGTGTTGTTCAGGGCACATATGTGCACATATGTGCACATATGTACATAATGAAGATTTAAGGGAGGATAACACTAGTGTGGTCAACCACTGCGACATATTTCTCACCAGATGAATCACTTCCCGGTTACTTCACACAAACTAAATTAGTTTATAAAACTGGCGTATTAAAACTCTCTCGACCTAAAGTCAAGGTGAAGCTTCTCTTGAGGAGGACACAATACTAAAGGTTACAAGCTTACCGGCTGAGGCATTCACCAGTTACCCCAAAGAATCTATATCCATCCTAAAAATTAATATTTGTCATTCCAGACTAATTAGCGTTAGAGTAACGTACGTATATATTTGCAAATGAGACACATGTGTAATATCAGAATGTTGCACATGTCTCTCATTCATCACATTTTTCTACTGTATACTAATAATTTAATGGAACATATTGATGTGCATTTAAAAGCCAAAAAAAAGTAACATAAATGGCCGGTATATGTCGAACTCAGTCAAATATTTAGTGTTTCCCAAAAATGGGA
>NW_027195144.1:327500-332485 GCF_038502225.1 Cherax quadricarinatus | reverse complement strand
AACAACATACACTACTGATATTTACTTCCCTCTGATATTGAAGACATGTGTTTGAATGAATTTTCTACTGCTTTATAAAAGCTACAACGTACATATTGCTGAAACAGTGATGAACTACGATCAAAACAATACATAAGTTACACAGAGGTAGCAGATATAATACTGACTATCAGTGTACCACAACAGCACCAGTGATGCTATAAGAACATCAAAAAAGAAGGAAGACTGCAGCAGACCTACTAGCCCATGCAAGGCAGGTCCATGTCACTTACCAGTCTAAGCCACTGAGCCCGTGAGGGCTACATTGACTAGCACTACCTGGTGTTATACTGACTAGCACTACCTGGTGTTATACTGACTAGCACTACCTGGTGTTATACTGACTAGCACTACCTGGTGTTATACTGACTAGCACTACCTGGTGTTATACTGACTAGCACTACCTGGTGTTATACTGACTAGCACTACCTGGTGTTATACTGACTAGCACTACCTGGTGTTATACTGACTAGCACTACCTGGTGTTATACTGACTAGCACTACCTGGTGTTATACTGACTAGCACTACCTGGTGTTATACTGATTAGCACTACTTGGTATTACATTGACTACCACTACCTGGTGTTATACTGACTAGCACTACCTGGTGTTATACTGACTAGCACTACCTGGTGTTATACTGACTAGCACTACCTGGTGTTATACTGACTAGCACTACCTGGTGTTATACTAGCACTACCAGGCATTATACTGACTAGCACTACCTGATGTTATACTGACCAGCACTACCTGGTGTTATACTGACTAGCACTACCTGGTATACTGACAAGCATTACCTGGTAGCAGTAAAATAATATTTCCTCTATTCATATATTAATTTCCCAAGCTCTACAATAAAAGGTGTTTGAAGCCTGGCCACAGTTAGGCCTGAGTGGTTGAGGGGAGAGGACATGTGTGTTGAGTGAAGTCCTAGGCCTTCTATATCAGAACTGCTTATCTCACCCGACTGATAACTCATCATGCAACAAATATCGTTGGAGCGCAGCTGAATTGCTGCTGCAACTCTTATGTGTGAACTGTGACTAGTGATATACCTAGTGAAACACAAATATGTTGATTTGAAGTGGCTGTAGGAGGCTACACCTTCACTCCACCTCGCCTCTCCCCCCTCCTTCCTCGATTTGGAACTCAGCCATTCGCCTCTATTTACTTATGGTCTAGAGGCGGTTTTTGCCAGACCACATAAATGCTCGAGTGCCTGTGTCAGTCCTCTGTGCCGCACCCCACTCATCTTACGAATATGTCTCCTGTGTGCCTACCTGCCTGCTACAAGCAAATATCCAAGTGGTTGACACAGGCTTAGCAAGCACATTCAAGCAGGCTTGAAAGCAGCATTCCAAGCTAGCCAGAACAAGCTAAGGTAGCCTGCAGTTACAGCTGTCTTGTCCCCAGAGCATGCCTACGTATACATTCTACAGTGCTGCTGGCATACCAGTGTTTCCTGTAGTGGCTTAGTTAAGAACAATTTAACGAGCATTGCAGTACTGACTTTTTAAGTGGGACATGCCAGAGGTTCACTTATAAACATAATAAGTTTGTGCCAGAAGTGTCAAGTGCTGCAGATTTGTTGTAACTATTTGCACGAGTGGATTTCACTGACTTAGGACATTGTGCTACCATCAGTACCTACGTAGGCTTAAAATGAGTGAGGAATGTCTGGCCTGCTGGGTGACCTTGAAAATGGCACTATAAGACTCGCATGCCACTTACACCCATACTGCGTGTGTCCAGTGAGGTGAATGTCCCTTCCTCGACTTTCCTATTCACCGGTATCCCTTAGCTCGTCGCCATTATCTACATATGGGATAAGGGCGAGTTTAACTGATCCAGGCTAAACAGCACTCCAAGCCAGCCAGTGAAGGTCAAGTTACACTGCAGTTACATCTCTTCTGAATCCCAGAATGCCTTTGTGAACGTTCTACAGTGTTCTGGCCGTACCTTCGGTGTTGTTAGAACTCTTGTGTGTGAGTTGTGACATACCTAGTGAAACACTGGAATTAGTTTTCTGTTTTGAAAGGCTAGTACCTGGTAACTCCTTTGAAGACGGCTTTTTAACTGTAACAAGCCAGAGGTTCATCTATAAACATATTAAGTTTGTGCTGATTTATTTGTCCACAGAGTGAAAATTTTTCTGTCATTCCTAGACACGTGTGCTAGCTGTGTTAAGTGCTGCGGGTTTGGAGTAATTAACGAGTAGTGCAATATTGGTAACTCTCGAGACGACTGTGGCCCTGTGAATGACCTTGAAAATCGCACTGCGACCCGCAGGCCACTACACCCATATTGCCTGTGTCTAGCGAGGTGAATATCCCTTCCTTGTCCCTTCTATTCGCCAGTATCCTTTAGCCCATCGCCAGTGTGAAACTCCTGTCAGCTATGAGCATAGCTGATAGTGTTGACGTAGATGATGGTGAAGGCAGATTTGAAACATATTTTAGTAAACAGGCTCGGAAAAAAGAACGAGGCTTCCAGAGAAAGCTTGCTGAAAGCAATACAGTGGGCGCACACCCTCCCAAAGCTGTCAGGTTAGATTTCCCTAACAACACTGATCAAGAGACCAAGTGTAACTGGTTTTTCGAAGCTAGTACAGACAACCTAGAGAAAACGATCAAGTTTGTCCACGATGAGGATAACTACGTCTTTGTGCCTAATGAATCAGCATTTATAGACAAACTTCTCACTCGCGAATATGCCAACATCAAACTCCGAGCAGCCCCACCAAGGGCACATAAAGTGCTTATTGTCATCTACAACGTCAACAAGCACTTGAATCCTCAATATCTGGCATCAGAGCAAGTTGCAAGCCCTCGTCGACTTTCCAACGGTCTGATATTAGCTGAGTGGACTGGCCAGGGGACTCTGCTATTCTATATTCACTCCTGCGCAGCCCTCAACAGATGCTATTACATTGCATTGTACAGACCTCCTCAACGTCGATGTTATAAGTGTCAACGCTGGGGCCACATTGCCAGGAAATGCCCATCTAAGTCACACTGGTGTGCAGTGTGTGCCAATGCTCATCCTTCTGAACAGTGTTATGATATCATCAAACAGCAACAGACTGTGGCTAAACAATGTATCAATTGTAAGACCTCAGGAGTCACAGCAGCTCATGCTGATTGCAGTGTGAGGGCTGATCGCATTGCAGCCAACCGCACTTCACCCTGTCCCCCTCATAATGACCCCCCAGGACTACCAGGTACCTCGGGTCTGAATACTGGCTCATGCCTGCCCTCAGACAATGGGGTTGAGCACCACACCTGGGGAGCACGTCAACAGACCCCCATCACGTCGGCTGTCAATACCAGCCTAGCTGAGTCAGCTGACAGTCAGCCAAGGAGCTCAGCTGACCGGGACTTCACGTCTCCAGATGTTCCAAGTCTTGCTCCTGTGGTATACAACCTGATGTCGTGCATAAAAGTACTGGAAACACAACAATTTCTCCTGAAACAACAACTTGAACAACACAAGGAAAGATGTGTAGAGTGTACCAATAACAAGATTGTCACAATTTGTGAAAGCAAGTATAAGGTTGCTGAACAAGGTGGTGGTGGTGTTCTTAATCACAGTAATGATGAATATAATACTTGTGTTGATAACTGTAGTGAGCATCATAATGAAGGCTATGGTGTCAATAATGTTAGTAATAGTGATGACCGTAATATAAGTGGTGGTGAAGAGTGTGATGACAGCGGTGGTGTCTATAATGTTAGTAATAGTGATGACCGTAATATAAGTGGTGGTGAAGAGTGTGATGAGGGCAATGGTGTCTATAATGTTAGTAATAGTGATGAGCGTAATATAAGTGGTGGTGAAGAGTGTGATGAGAGCGGTGGTGTCTATAATGTTAGTAATAGTGATGAGTGTAATATAAGTGGTGGTGCAGAGTGTGATGAGGTTAGTCACATAGACATTAATGTTGAATACAATACTGTTGATAAATGTAATGAACACAATGTTGGTAGTGGCGCTGGTGATGACAGTTGTAGTGTTGCGTGTAATGTTAGTGGAGGAGGGAATGTGAGTGGTGGTGGTGTCACCTATCATACATTCACACATAAACAGCGTCATGCTCTGGGTTTACAAAGACTCCCACGAGGCCTTACAACTGGAAGTGCACTTACAAAACTCATGGACAAGGGTAGCACTGTTGACATTGATAAGGTCTGCTATTTATATGAACAATTTTTTCATTATGCTGAGAAACTCGAGATGATCCCAGGACTACTATAATGGATCAAAACTCGCATAAACTTTCTATATTAAGCTGGAATATTGCATCACTTAAAAAAAGACTTCCTGACCTTCATCATAGAGTAACCACCGAACCCATTGATGTTGTGTGTCTACAAGAGTGCAGAGTCCCTGAAAAATCCCAACCCCCTAAATTACCATCATTTGTTGCATATAACCTCAAATCTACTAACTCTTGTGTTCTATATATTAAAAAATCGCTTCCCCATCAACTTCTTGCACACAAGAAAACAGAGGGGTTACAATATCACGGTGTTAGGATTTATATAGGGAACTCTGCTCTCAACATATTTAACTTGTATGGTCCTGCTGATAAATTTAATTACTTGGAGCTCCCAACTTGTGCTCATTCTGAGCCTACTCTTATTATTGGCGATTACAATGCGAGACACAAAAGCATTGGAAACTCACAGTTTGGTAATCATAATGGTAATCAACTGTTGTCACTCTTAAACAGTCATGATAATGTCCAAATTGTAGGTGATCTTGAACCCACACATATCTATGGAGGCGTCCTTGATCTGTGCCTGGGCTTCAACATTACTTCTGCCAGCTGTGAGTCTTCCATTGTAACAGATATAGCGTCTGATCATTTCCCTAGGCTAACCTCACTAGATATTTGTAATACTATCCTTCCTGGTGGGATATTCAAACGGAAACGTTTTAATGTT
>NW_027195144.1:307500-322500 GCF_038502225.1 Cherax quadricarinatus | reverse complement strand
TCCATAAATAAATACTGTTCACTTATGTGTTTCACTGTAAACACCTGGTCCACACACCCCCTACCTTTCCTAAAGCCTCCTTGTTCATCTGCTATCCTATTCTCCGTCTTACTCTTAATTCTTTCAATAATAACTCTACCATACACTTTACCAGGTATACTCAACAGACTTATCCCCCTATAATTTTTGCACTCTCTTTTGTCCCCTTTGCCTTTATACAAAGGAACTATGCATGCTCTCTGCCAATCCCTAGGTACCTTACCTTCTTCCATACATTTATTAAATAATTGCACCAACCACTCCAAAACTATATCCCCACCTGCTTTTAACATTTCTATCTTTATCCCATCAATCCCGGCTGCCTTACCCCCTTTCATTTTACCTACTGCCTCATGAACTTCCCCCACACTCACAACTGGCTCTTCCTCACTCCTACAAGATGTTATTCCTCCTTGCCCTATACACGAAATCACAGCTTCCCTATCTTCATCAACATTTAACATTTCTTAGTTGTACAGTAGAATATTAATTATAAATGAATCAAAATTTGTATAATACAAAGATATATTTATATTCGAAAATGCTTTTGTGAAAAACAATGATTCAATTATATTCCTGTCAACAATGGATAAAAGGTTCAAAGTAATTGTTTCAGTTATGATGTGGGAGTACATAGGTGAGTAAGTGAGTACTGAGTATTTAGCATTTAGTCTAGGGTGATTAAGTGGCTTTTGAGAAGAGTCTTAAATTGATTTTCAGACTGGGTTACTTTAACATCTTCTGGTAATGAATTCCATATTTTGGGGCCCTTTATGTGCATAGAGTTTTTACATAGTGTGACATGGACACGAGGTATATCAAAAAGAGATCTGTGTCTTGTGTTGTGGTCATGTGTCCTGTTTAAGTTGGTGAGGAGAAGTTTGAGTGGGGGGTTTATATTTGCTTATATTGTTCTGTGTATATAGTAGGCACATGAATAACTATGGATGTTATTAATGGTGAGCAGATTCAGACTTTTGAAAATTGGTGGAGTATGCTGGCGGGAGTGGGAATTTGTTATCATTCTTACTGCTGCCTTTTGCTGGGTTATTAGGGGTTTTAGGTGATTGGATGTTGTTGATCCCCATTCACAAATTCCACATGTAAGATAAGGGTATATGAGTGAATGGTACAGTGCCAGGAGAGCTGATTGTGGAACGTAGTCTACAGTCTTGGAGATTTTCTTGGTGATTTGTTGTATGTGTCCGGAACTTAAGGCTACTGTCAAGGTGGATACCTAGGAATTTTCCCTCTGTGAGTCTTGTGACTGATGATCCATTTGGCGTTATGTTAAGTGGATCATTTGCAGCTTTGTTTCCAAACTGAATGAAATAGGTTTTATCAGTGTTCAGGGTAAGTTTGTTAGTCATCATCCAGGCAGATATTTTCTGTAATTCAGCAATGACTGTGTTTGCTAGTATGACTATGTTTGGGTGGGAAAAGACATATGTAGTGTCATCTGCAAATAATATGGGTTTGAGTAGCTGTGATGCATTCGGTAGATCATTGATGTAGATGAGAAAGAGGAGTGGTCCAAGGAAGCTTCCTTGTGGGACTCCTACTGTGATTGGTTGGGTGGAAGAGTTTGCATCATTTGCATACACATATTGAGTTCTGTTACTAAGGTATGACTTTAGGTAGTTGAGGGAGTGGCCTCTGATACCATAGTGCATTAATTTGGAGTACAGCAGTTCATGGTCGACTGTATCGAAAGCTTTACGTAAATCAATGAAAATGCCCAGCGGGACTTCTTTCTTTTCAAGTGCGGTATATATTAGTTCTAGCATGTGTATAATAGCATCATTTGTGCTTTTATTATTCCTGAATCCAAACTGACAAGGGTTTAATATGTTGTGTGAAACGAGGTAGGAATAGATCCATCTATGAATTAATTTTTCAAAGATTTTAGAGAGCAGTGGTAAGTTAGATACTGGTCTATAGTTATTCAAGTCAGCTTGGTCACCTCCTTTATGGATCGGAGTGACCCCTCGCTATTTTGAGGATTGTTGGGAAGGTAGATGATTCAATGGATTTGTTAAAGAGCGTTGCAATAATTGGTGACAATACACTGTATACTTGAGAAGCTTTTTCGTACATAAAAGCAGGCAAGTTGTTTATGTCTCCTGCCTTATTTTTAAGGTCGTTTATGATGAGCATAACTTCAATGGGGTTGGTTGGAGCTAGGAATAGTGTATTTGGGTAGGTACCTATGAGGTAGTCTGATGGATGGGTGTTTGTGCTTGGTATTCTGTTTGCTAGATTTTTTCCTATGGTGGAGAAGAAAACATTAAGTCTGTTTGCTGTTTCGGTTGAAGTGAGTAGGGGTTCATCTGATTTTGTTAGTTTGATTGCTTTGTTTTTGGATAACCTTTTAGTTCCAAGAATTTCAGATTGTTTTTTCCAGGTTTTTTTCATATCACCTTTGATGTTATGTAATCTATTTTCATAATACAATTTTTTTGACCTTATCAGGCTGGTAAGTGCTGAAGAGTAACTTTTCGACTGTTCTCTAGTTATTTGACCCATTCTATACTGTTTTTCATATTTGTGCTTTGTGTTAATGGATTTGAGGATGCTTGGTGTTAGCCAGGGATTATTCAGTCTCTTTGCTGTGATCTGTTTAGTTTTTCTGGGGCAATGTCTGTTATAGAGGCATTGGGCTTTTTTTTAGAAAATTATTTATATGCTGTCTCGTTATGTAGTCTGAAGGTTACTTTAGTAATGTCTTGTGGCAGTTTGCCCAGATTAGTTATGAGAAAGGTTGGGTAATGGTCTGTAGTGTTGTCTGTGATTATGCCTGATTTTAAAGGGGATATGGTGTTTGTCCAGATGTGGTCTATTAAGGAGATGCTTGTCTCGGAGATTCTTGTAGGTTTAGATATTGCTGGTAGCAACAGGCAGTTACTCATTGTGTTTGTGAATTCGATTACTTGTGGGTCCTGGTCGTGTAGTATGTTTATGTTGAAATCTCCTGTTAGTAGTAGGTGGTCTTTATTCATGTGTGCCTTGCATGGGCCAGTAGGCCTGCTGTAGTGTTCCTTCTTTCTCATGTTCTTATGTATTCGGCAGGCTGGCTGGCTGGCTGTCTTGCTTTGGCTGTCTCTGGCTGTCTCTGGCTGTTTCTCTGTCTATATCTCTATCTGTCTATATCTCTGCCTATCTATAACACTGTCTATCTATATATCTGTCTATATCTCTGTCAATCTATATCTCTGTCTCACATGTACACATAAGTACAGTTATTATACATAGCTTAAATTACCTAGGATAACCCAAAAATTCCAGGAAAAGATAGACAGACAGATAGACAGAAACATGTTTGTGTGTATCAGTGAAAATAAATAAAGCCAGGGTTCCCCGAGCACCCATTTATCAAATGTCACCGAGCTGATAACAGATGCCATAACACGATTCTTCAAGGAGTGCGATACACAGTGGACCCCCGACATTTGATGGCATCGACATTCGATATATCTGACATTCAATGCATTTTTACGCAAAAATTTCGCCTCGACATTCGATGGAAAACCCGACATTTGATACGATTTGTACAAGACGTGTCCACGTGTGGCCTAAACTGCCCCATGTGTGCCAGTGTTTACAAGCCAGCCAGTGTGCGCGCATCTAAGGATACATTCAGTACATTCCACATTATCCATATTATCACTGTTTTTGGTGCTTGTTTCTGCAAAATAAGTAACCATGGGCCCCAAGAAAGCTTCTAGTGCCAACCCTTCGAGAAAAAAGGTGCTAATGACTATTGAAATGAAGAAAGAGATAATTGCAAGGTACGAAAGTGGAGTGCGTGTGTCGGAGTGCATGATGATTTGGTAAAGAAATTGCCAGCAACTAGTGGTGATATGAGTGAATTTAAGGCCAGCAAAGGTTGGTTTGAAAGATTTAAGAATCATAGTGGCATACACAGTGTGGTAAGGCATGGTGAGGCTGCCAGTTCAAGTCCTAATGGAAGGGGATTCCCCTTCTAAACACTAACACCATCCACACTCTCCCCTCCTCCCATCCCATCAATCATCACCAGATCTTCATTAAAGGTAATTGTCAATTATTCTATTGTTATTAATCTATTGTTATTGTTATTGTAATTATTCTATTGCATTAACCCGTAAATGGTCCAAACGTATATATACGTTTTTACCGCTAGTGCCCCAAACATATATATACATTTTATGTGTCATACATTTTACATTGCCACGATAAGCCTGAGTCCCCTAGACATGAGAGAATGGGTGTGAGCACTCACTGTGCGCCATATTAAAATAATTGGGGATGCCTGGGTACCATATGCTCTTTTTTCCTATAAAAAACAGCAATATTTTTTTTCTCAAAAAAGTTGGGGCAGTACAGTAGTGAACGTATATATATGTTTGGACCGTTCATGGGTTAAACTTAATATTTCATGTGTTAAAATTTTTTTTTCATACTTTTGGGAGTCTTGCACGGATTAATTTGATTTCCATTATTTCTTATGGGGAAAATTAATTTGACTTCGATATTTTCGACATTTGATGGCTCTCAGGAACAGATTAATATCAAATGTCGGGGGTCCACTGTAGGTAGACAGAAAGACAGATAAGCAGGGACAGACAGACAGGCAAGCAGGCAGATAGACAGAGACAGATAGACAGACAGACAGACAGGCAGACAGACAGGCAGATAGACAGATAGGCAGATAGACAGACAGATAAATAAACAGAGAGACAAGACATGTTTGTGTGTAACAGTGATAACAAATACAGTGAGGGTGAGGGTTAGCTGGAGCAGTGGGCATTTATCAAATGTCACTAGGCTGTCAACAGTATAGGGATGCCTTTCGTAACACCATGCTTCAAGGTACATGTATATGCCAGGGTATCTAAAACATTGCTGGGACCTATAAATACTTTGTATATATTTCCAGACAATACTACGTATATAACCCAGGCAGGTGTAAATGTTCACCTGTCAATGTGATTGTGACTATTTGAGCACTATTTCAGTACCTAATATTAGTGTCAGAACAAAGATTGGCTATGAAATTACAAGAACTATTACAAACTGTAATTATCAAAACATAAAAAAAAAATAAATTAAAATAAAAATGAAAAGAAAAAAAGGTATATTGGCAACACTTCTGCAAGCGGCAGGAGTCGATGTTGCTGACAGGTGAGCATCCAAAGCCAACTTCATGGTCTTATATCTCCGTAAGTACTGACCCTAAAATTTTTTTTAATCCTATAACATGTAGAAAAATGTGCTCTTCATTTTAAAAGAAAAACAACGATTTTTTTATTTTTCAAAATATTCGGAGTGCCACGCAAGTGAACGTAGATCTACGTTTGGACAGTTTAAGGGTTAAGCATGAGTTCAAACAACTTTCCATCTTAAAATCAACTAATATCATCTGTATTTCAATAACATTTCTTCCATTCTATCAAATAATACCAAGATACCACAAACAAACCCATAAAAACCATCCTAGGAAACACCTCAAAATTGCAATTTTAAACAAAATGCAAGGTCAGAGTTTGGTTTTCCCATCATGCCATGCATGGGGTAGGATTTTTAATACTGTGCACACCCACCATGCAGACCCATTCTCTCATATCCAGGCTAAAATTCAGTGCTGACAGCTTATCTGAGCTGAGCTCATGACAGAATTATGTGAGAGACATCTGTCTCAATGGTGTAGTGAAGGCCACTGAAAGTGTTAACAGTCATTCACTAATCCTAAAAGTACTGTACTTACATAAATGTTAAATGAAATATGAAATATTTATGCAAATGTTGAATGTATTAATGAGAGATATTAATCCTTTTGAGTGTCACGACCCCTTCACTCAAACTTTCTCTCAGTGACAAAGAATTTCTGTAAAAAAAAAAAAAATAATTTTTTTCTCATGAAATAATAGAGAATATTTTTCCGAAGGTAATGAAACCAAAAGCACAAAATTGATGGAAAACTTACGGAATTATGCTCTCGCAAAGTTGGAGTCTTGGCAATATTTACGCAATGGTAATTTTGCCTACTTTGAGCCCTATTTTAGGCAAATTCCCCTGTTCCAGTTGACCAAACTCACAGCCGTTTAGCTAGAATTCCTTTTATTCTATCGACCTCTTCAAGGGGGGCTCCATGGCATGGTGAAGAGGCTCTTGGTCTGAGGAATTAGACCTGTCAGTCTCCTTCCTCAGACCAAACCTAATTACCCCCCAATCCCCCCTTCCCTATCCCATCCTCCCCTTTTTCCTTTCCTCCTCTTCCTCCCCACCCCTCCCTTTTGCCCTTCCTCTTTTTGGCCTTTGGGATTTTTCCCACAGGCGCACTAGTTCCTAGGTAGGGGAAAGGGTACCGGGGTCCATCCCATTCTGTTGAGGTTCTTGGCGGTGGCGTAGTTTGCCGTGGAATCTGGATCACCTGGGGATGTCCCGATCCCTCTCCGGTATCCCGGAGTGTGGCTTTGGGTGTCTTTCGGGCGACGGGTGTATCTCTGGAAGCCACCTTTCGGATTCTGGGGTGGTGGCCGAAGGAGGTATGCTTTGTGGCAGATATCCGGCCGCCCTCTCTTTTGTCCACCACGGTAGCTCGGCAGATGTGAGGTTGCTATCCCGGATGCTGGTTTACTGGCATGAAGGGTAGGGTATGGCATGGGTTGCATGCTGCATCTGCGCTACTAGCAGTGCTGAAGTCCTCTTGGGCACGGAGGGAGATTTCTGGCCCTTTCATTCCTCCTGGGAACTATTCCTCCCCGCTCCCCCCCCCTTTTTTTTTTTATTTTTAGTTTTCTTCTTCTTTCTGTTTTTTTCTTAAAAACATAAAGCAAAGGTGTAACCTAACCATGGAGAACCCAGTCCATGAACCTACTACCCCCGGGCCCTTTCTTGATACCGCACCCCATTTTGACCCTGCCTTGTTTTTTGACCACTCTTAGGACACTCCTGATGCCCCTGTACCTCTTGCTGGTGCTGTTTCCTCACCCGCTTCAGGTACTGGGGCTTTGACTGACTCCTTCGATTTGTCTGACCTCTGCTCTCCTTTGACTATGCTTCCGGCCTCTCCCTCTACGGTACGGCAATTTTCGAATCGCCAGCCCATTTCACATCGGACCAACTCCAGTCCTACTCCTAAACGCCAACGACAATCTCCTGATGATATTACTTTGTTACATTTCCATTCTACTCAGAAAAGACCGACACGTCATGCACTCCCTCTCCACGCTCAGTTTCGGACCACACAATGGACTAAATTCTTTGCTTTAAGACCGACTTCTTCTTCTGCCTATCTTTCTGACCATAGTATTGGCAAAGCGTTCCTGCGCCATGTTGGTAGAGATATTTCATTTCATGCTCTCAAGAGCGGTACATGCATCGTCACTGTCCAGAATGCTACCCAAGCTCATGATCTTTCTCTCCTTTCGCATATCGATACTACTCCTATCACTATTGAAAAACATCTTTCCCTCAATTCTTGTAGCTGTACTGTCATTCTGCCCCATACCATAGTCCAACAGAATTTCCAGTCATGTGGCAATGACATTCTTGAATAGCTGGAACTCCAAGATCTCCCAATCCTCAAAGTAGACACTTATGTCCTTCCTGCCCACAGGTGGAGACGATACCCTTGCAATGTGGCTCGATTAACTTTCGACAGCCGGGAACTCCCGTCCTCTGTTTATGTCGCGGGACATCGGTTACAAGTTCGGAAGGTGATCCCTACACCGCAACAGTGTAGAAATTGTTTTGGTCACGTTTTGGTCACCCAGCGAAATATTGCAGATCTATAGCCAAATGCCCAGTCTGTGGTGCCGACGACCATTCTAATACATCTTGCAGTCAACCTCCATCTTGCCTTAATTGTAATGAGGCTCACCCTTCGTACTCTTGCCGTTGCCAGGTCTACTTAAATGAGCGTGAAATCCGTTGCCTCAAAGAGGCAGAAGGTCTCCCTTATGCTATGGCAGTTTCTAATCTCCGCCTCCAAGGGAGACTACCCTGTGTTTCTTATTCTCGTGTTTCAAAACGTCCCCCCACTTCTGGGGTCCCATCTTCTGCAGCCTCCTCTGTTGTTACCCCTCCCATAGCCACTCCGGTATCTAATCCTTTTGCTGTCCTGGGCTCTGACATCCCGACTACAACTCAGTCTGTTCTCACATCTTCAAGTCCTTCCTTACAAGCCACGGTATCGACAAGACCTCATCCGACACCTTATACCAATTGCCCCTCTACTTCTCAGAAGACCAAAAAATCCCCATTGCTCAAATCTTCTTTGCCCCCTCCTTCCCTCTTCCACCTCCGCATTTTACCTTTCGAGTCTCTGTGCCTAGTTTTTCCCCTCTCTCTGGCTGTATTACAAGTGTGGAGGTTCACCCTCCTCCTCGTACTATGCCTTCCTCCCCCGTCCCCTCCCAAGTTTCTCCCTCCTCCCAGGTTTCTGCCTCTTCTGTCCCCTCCCACACTTCTTCTCCAGTCCCCTACACTCTTTTGTCCCCCTCTACTTTGGTACAGTCCATTACTGTCCCAATCTTTACTCACCCTCCTCCTTCTACCTCCAATATTGTCTCCCATACATCTTTGAATTCAGAAACACTTGAAGCCATTTCAGAATATATTGCAGAGACTAAACCTTCAATGGACACTGATCCACCTCCTGTTCCTTCTCTTCCCTCTCCTTCATCTCCACAACTCCATTCTTCACAACGCTCCATTCCTTCACTGCTTGAACGTCTTCCAATGCCACCGCACGTTGACTTTTCTAACCCCTCTAGTCCGTAGGTGCCCTTCCCTACGGATTCCTGGTATTTTCTTCATTGCCAATCATGGCCTATTTACAGTGGAATATCCACGGCCTCAGGGGTAATCGGGGTGAGCTTCAGATGTTGCTTTCCAGGTTTTCCCCTGTTGGTGCTTGCTTACAAGAACCAAAATTACACTCGGCTGTTTTCCAACCTATCTCAGGCTATAATTTATTGTATTCTTCGGATCCTTTCTCAGATGGGACCTTTAATGAAAGTGCCCTTCTTCTACGCAATGATATTCCGTACTGTTAACTATTTGTCCATACCTCGCTGCATTACACTGCAGCCCGTATCCACTTGAACAGGTTGTTTACAATATGTTCTTTATATCTCTCTCCTTCTCGAGCATTTTCTATCCCAGATTTTGCCTTTCTTGTTTCATCCTTACCACAACCACTTCTGTTACTTGGTGATTTTAATGCCCACCATTTCCTCTGGGGGGGGGTCTCATTGTGACTCACGTGGCATCCAGCTGGAGGCTTTTCTCGCGTCTCACCCCCTCCATGTTTTAAATACGGGTACACCCACCCATTTTGATCCTCGTACTCATACTCTCTCTTGCATCGATCTATCGGTCTGCTCTCCCTCCACTGCACAAGACTTCACCTGGTCTGTTCTACCGGACTTACATGACAGCGATCATTTTCCAATCATTCTTACTTCTCCTTCATATTCACCACCATTCCATAGCCCTCGCTGGCAATTTGATTGGGCAAACTGGGACCTTTACTCACAACTCACTGCATTTAGTGAGGTTCCTTCTTCATCCTCCATTGATGAGCTCCTACACATCTTCTCAACCTCAGTTTTCACCGCAGCTTCTCATTCTATACCTCAAACCTCAGGCAGACATTCTCAGAAGAGCGTGCCTTGGTGGTCTCCTGCTTGTGCTCGTGTAGTACATTTGAAACGCGTTGCATGGGGGCAGGTACCGGTAAAATAGAACCGACGAGAGACTTCTTGAGTTTAAGCAGAAGCGTGCGATCGCTTGCCGTGTCATCCGTGATGCTAAACGCACTTGCTGGCGAGATTATGTTTCCACCATCACCTCTGCTTCCTCTATGAGTGCAGTCTGGAAAAAAGTGAGGAAATTGAGTGGCAAATACTCTCCTGACCCGGCTCCTGTTCTACGGGTCACCGGTACTGATGAAGCAAACCCTCTTGACATTGCCATTGAAATTGGCACTCATCTGGTCCATATTTCCCGGGGGCTCCATCTATGCCCCTCGTTTCTTTCCCCAAAGTCTGCCAGAGAGTTAGTGCCCTTGGACTTTTCTTCTCTCAGAGAAGAACAGTATAATGTGCCTTTTACACTTCAGGAACTGGAGGCAACACTCTCAGCTTGCCGATCATCGACAGCTGGGCCTGACGACATTCATATTTGTATGTTACAACATTTACATCAGTCAGCCCTTGTAGTCCTTTTACACCTCTTCAGTGTTATTTGGGCACAAGGAGTTCTTCCCCAGCTGTGAAAATCTGCCATTGTTCTCCCTTTCCGCAAGCTGGGTACTAAGGGACATGATGCCTCCCACTATCGTCCCATTGCTCTTACTAGTGCAGTTTGCAAAGTGATGGAATGTCTGGTAAATCGATGTTTAATGTGGTATTTAGAGACACACAACAGTCTCTCCACTCGTCAATATGGCTTTCGTAAGGGCTGTTCTACCATAGACCCCTTACTACACTTGGATACGTATGTTCGTAATGCCTTTGTGAATAACCACTCAGTTATTGCCATATTTTTTGACCTTGAGAAGGCATATGACACAACTTGGAGGTATAATATTTTGGCCCAAGCCCACTCCTTAGGCCTCCGAGGCAATTTACCATCTTTCCTTAAGAACTTTTTAACAGACAGACATTTCCGTGTTCGAGTCAATAATGTGCTTTCCCCGGACTTCGTCCAAGCTGAAGGTGTCCCTCAGGGATGTGTTCTGAGCACAACACTTTTTCTCCTTGCTATAAATGATTTGGCCTCTGTTCTTCCATCCAATATCTGGTCATCACTCTATGTTGATGACTTCACTATTACTTGTGCAGGCGCTGACTGTCATCTCATTACAGTTTCTCTCCAGCATGCGGTCGACCATGTTTCCAATTGGGCCACCATGCATGGGTTTAAATTTTCCAGTACCAAAACTCACCAAATTACTTTCACTAGACACACTGTCAACTCCGATTATCCTTTGTACCTCTATGGCTCCCGTATTCCTGAACATGATACAGTCAGGTTTCTAGGCCTTCTCTTTGACCGTAGGTTATCCTGAAAACCTCACATTACCTCTCTGAAGGCAACTTGTCACAGCCGGCTGAACGTTCTTAAAACCCTTGCTCATCTTTCCTGGGGAGCTGATCGTCAAACTCTGCTTCGCCTACATTCAGCCCTCATTTTACCGAAACTCGATTATGGTGACCAGATTTATTCAGCGGCCTCTCCTGCTACTCTCTCTTGCCTTAACCCCATCCATCACCAAGGATTACGTTTATGCCTTGGTGCTTTTCGCTCTTCCCCTGTTGAGAACCTCTATGCAGAAGCAAATGTTCCATCCTTGTCTGATCGCCGTGATGCCCACTGCCTTCGCTACTATGTACACTCTCACGATCTGCTCAATCCTTCCATTTATAGAATAGTCACCGTTATTAGTAGACATTCTTTATTTGTTCGCCGCCCCTGTTTGCTCCGTCCCTTTTCTCTTTGCCTACATTCGCTCTTGATTTCCCTTCAGTTACCACCTTTATATGTTCATGTAGCATCTCACTTTTCCTTACCCCCCTGGGAAGTTCCAGCTGTTTGGGTCTGTTCTTTCTCCCTCCCTTGCTCAAAAGCCCAACTGCCTACAGTGGCTTCCCGCTCTCTTTTTCTTGATCACTTCCACTCTCATTCTCATGCCATCGCTTTGTACACAGATGGCTCTAAGTCTTCAGATGGCATCAGATTCGCAGCAGTGTTTCCGGACAGCGTTGTGCGAGGGCATTTATCTTCAGCTAGCATTTTTACTGCTGAATTGTATGCCATTCTTGCAGCACTTATTCATATTGCATCTATGCCTGTGTCATCATTTGTAGTAGTCTCAGACTCTCTTAGTGCTCTACAGGCTATACGAAAATTTGATACACCTCACCCCCTAGTTCTCCGTATCCAACTTTGGCTACGCCATATCTCTATCAAGCATAAAGATATTGTTTTTTGTTGGGTTCCTGGTCATGTCGACATACAGGGCAATGAACAGGCAGACACTGCTGCGCGGTCAGCAGTACATGACCTACCAGTTTCATATAGAGGTGTTCCATTTCTGGACTATTTTGCTGTAATAGCTACCCACCTTCACACCCATTGGCAACAATGTTAGTCAACTCTGCTCGGTAACAAACTTCATTCTATTAAACCGAGCATAGGTTACTGGCAGTCTTCTTGTCAACAGTGCCGAGGTTGGGAGACTACTCTCTCCCGCCTTTGCATTGGCCACACTCGTCTTACTCATGGGTATCTCATGGAGAGGCACCCTGTTCCTCTCTGTGAGGAGTGTCAAGTTCCAGTATCGATTAGCCACATTCTGTTAGACTGCCCTCTCTATCAACGAGCACGCAGAATTTACCTCCAACGTTGTCTCTGCTCTACTACTCTCTCTTTACCTTCCCTTCTTGCTGATGGACCCTCCTTTAATCCTGACTCTCTCATTGATTTCTTGACAACGACTGATTTACTCAACAAACTCTGATGAGGATACCTATCGCACTCCCCTCAGCCCTTTCTACCTCAATCTCTTGCTGCCCTCTACCCTTTCACCATACACTGCCCCGCTGTTCTCCATAACATATTACTCATCCATCTCCCTTTTGTCACCTGATACCCTTGCTTCCTTCCTGCCATGCAGCGCTATATAACCCTTATGGTTTAGCGCTTCTTTTTGATTATAATAATAATAATTATTCTATCGACTGAGTACAAGAAACTGCCCATTTACCTATTTCAATTACCCAATCAAGTGATTAGAAAATAAAGTGGACCCTCGACCAACGATGGCATCGTATAACGTTAAATCCGACTAGCGATACATTTTAACGCAAAATTTTTGCCTCGACTAGCGCTAAAAAACTCGACCAACGCGATTCGTTCCATTTGAGACGCGTCCACTTGTGGCCAGTGTTTACAAGCCAGCCAGCCACCGCATTCCCAACCAAACATACAATCTGAACATTTCATATTATCACAGCGTTTTTAGTGATTGCACCTGCAAAATAAGTCACCATGGGCCCCAAGAAAGCTTCTACTGCCAGCCCTACAGCAAAAAGGGTAAGAATTACTATGGATATGAAGAAAGAGATCATTGCTAAGTATGAAAGTGGAGTGCGTGTCTCCGAGCTGGCCAGGTTGTACACAAAACCCTAATCAACCATCGCTACTATTGTGGCCAAGAAAACGGCAATCAAGGAAGCTGTTTTTGCCAAAGGTGCAACTATTTTTCGAAACTGAGATCACAAGTGATAGATGATGTTGAGAGACTGTTATTGGTGTGGATAAACGAAAAACAGATAGCAGGAGATAGCATCTCTCAAGCGATCATATGTGAAAAGGCTAGGAAGTTGCATGACGATTTAATTAGAAAAATGCCTACAACTAGTGGTGATGTGAGTGAATTTAAGGCCAGCAAAGGTTGGTTTGAGAGATTTAAGAATCGTAGTGGCATACATAGTGTGATAAGGCATGGTGAGGCTGCCACTTCGGACCAAAAAGCAGCTGAAAAATATGTGCAGAAATTCAAGGAGTACATAGACAGTGAAGAATTGAAACCTGAACAAGTGTTTAAGTGTGACGAAACAGGCCTGTTTTAGAAGAAAATGCCAAGCAGGACCTACATTACTCAGGAGGAAAAGGCACTCCCAGGACATAAGCCTATGAAAGACAGGCTTACTCTGTTGATGTGTGCTAATGCTAGTGGTGATTGCAAAGTGAAGCCTTTATTGGTGTATCACTCTGAAACTCCCAGAGTGTTCAGGAAAAACAATGTCCTCAAGGACTTGACACCTCAAGTCCTAATGGAAGGGGATTCCCCTTCTAAACACTAACACCATCCACACTCTCCCCTCCTCCCATCCCATCAATCATCACCAGATCTTCAATAAAGGTAAGTGTCATGTAATTGTACATGTCTTCTTCAGTTTGTGTGTATTAAAATTAATATTTCATGTGGTAAAATTTTTTTTTTCAATACTTTGGGGTGTCAGGAACGGATTAATTTGATTTCCATTATTTCTTATGGGGAAAATTAACTAGACTAACGATAATTTCGACTAACGATGAGCTCTCAGGAACGGATTAATATCGTTGTTCGAGGGTCCACTGTACTATTTTGGCCAATTTCACACAAAATTCAAGAAATGCCAATTCCAAAATAGGGTCCAGAATAAATACTGTAGACATTCCTGGCACTAAAATAAAATTTTCTTTGTTCATTAGTCACATCTCCAGGCCCTTTAAATTTTTATTCACACAAAAAATAGAATTATTACTGTTATTAAGACTACTGCATAATGGTAATAATTGTATAAATAAGTTAAGTTTAGTTTAATATCTTAATTATGCACCCCATACCCATCCTGTGAGCGGTAGTCAAAGGATTACAGAGGTACATAACAGGTGCAGGGACTGGGCTCCAAAGTTTTGATAGCTGAACACCAGTCAGTCCATCTATCATTATTCTATCATGCAAGAGGAGCCGCACGTATAATGTCAGTGCATTCGTGAATGCATATTAGACTGGCCAGTTGATGTGTATTTTACGCGTGACGTGTTTTGTTTACTTTTGAACGTTGGCAAAAGTCGAACATTTCCACTACTTTGAGCTCAACTTCAAGCTATTTTTATCCATGAAACCATTCAAAATCATCTTTATTTCTGTAACAAATCTTCCATTCTATCAAATGAGACCAAGAAACCGAGAATACAACCGTAAAAACCATACGAAAATACACTGCAAAGTCCCTGTTTTGCACCTAAACCACAGTTACAGTTTTTTTTTTCATTAAGCACTGCAGCATTCTTCAGGATCTTTTTTATACTGCGAACACTGACCACGTAGACCCATTCTCTCATACATAAGCCTACCAGCTTTCTCCCGCAAGATAGAAAGCTGCTAGAATTTTTAAAGTTTTACTGGACCGACCCTGG